>NW_019744117.1:256716-345776 GCF_002891405.2 Cryptotermes secundus
CAACGCCTGACAGCGCTTGAAGTACAAACCGCGCACAGACCTTCCGTTTGCCCAAATCCTCGGTCAAAATTTGATTCACAGTACTTTTTGGTATTCCCAAAAGCTCCTCGATGCGTCTTGCAGAAACACATCTGTCTGATGTAAGAATTTCGGTCACTTTTTTCACATTTTCTTCAGTACGACTTGTTCTCGGCTTTGATGCAAGTGGAGCGTCTTCAATGTCCTCCCTGCCGTCACGAAATACAGCATACCATCGAAAAATGTTCCAGCGACTCAAACAATCACTACCGTACACACTTTCCATAATTTCGTACGCTTCTCCGGCTGTTTTGCCTAACTTCAAACAAAATTTGATGTCGGCTCTCTGTTCAACGGCCATTTTCCGACGAGAGTCAGAACAGTACTGTTACATTCAAGGTCACAACACATGATTCAGGGATGACTGCGCTTTGAAATTACAGACAGCCACTTCAAGAAACTTAACTACACAACTCGCCAACACATGGCATTGCAGGGCAAAATTTAAAAAAGAATGAGTCCTAACTGATCCTGGACACACCGTCTATGTCCTTTTAACTTAATCATATCTCCTCTACGCATCTACCATTTCCGGCACACAAGGTAAACTTTTCCCAAAGAAAGGTTTGTAAACCTAAAATGTGTCTTGTGGTATAACGGGACTATCCTTTTCATTTTTGGCTGTCGACAAATATCACCCCTTCTACTTCCAATAGTACCTCGCTATGATCACTGATGCCAGGTACAATGTTACACGAGGTAAGTGAATTATCAGGCCTGAGGAGGTAAGTGTCCAGTAAGGCGTCTCCTCTTGTCGGACCGCCTACAACCTGTGCATAGCCATTACCTTATAACAGTTTAATTACCAATACTTGAAAGCCGCTTGTTTTCTCCTCATCCCCATTCCAGTCTGCCTAAGGTAAGTTCAAATCTCCACCTTTGATGCTTGTTTTCGCTGTGTCTCCGGTAATTTGGGTACGGGCTACTAATTTCTCTGTCGCCAGCATATCCTCGTTTGGGGCTCTGTAAATACCTATAATTTCCCACAAATATTTTGGATCCATTCCTTTCACTTCGACTGCGATTATCTCTGCTTCCTCATCTGTCCACAACTCCGTACAAGTATTGCAACTTTTAACACAGATTAACCCCCCCCCACGGGCAGACCTGTCTCTTCTGAAGACTGTAAAATCAGCTCTGAAGACCTCAGCACAGTTAATATCTTCTTTTAGCCATGATTCCGTGCCTAGATTAACATGAGGACTGCACTTGTCCACTAAATTCCAGAATTCTACAGCTTTGTTATAAATACTCCTACAGTTAACCTGCAGCACAACTAGCGACTTACCTTTACTCCAGCATGCAGGTTCCGCTGTTACAGATTGAACCCCCGTCCTAGCTACAGCGCCCCCACTCACCAACTCACTCTTTCCTAACCCACATACTTCATATAATTTCGTCAGTTCTTCTATCGGTGAATGCCGTGAATTCCTGGTTGCTCTAGTTCTGCGAATTCCATCCACCAGTCACTCCTTCCGCCCTTTCGGCCCACCGCTACCCAGTCCACTAACTCTAGCGTACAGTTGCCCAAGTGGACTGCTCCCTCTTCCATTCAGATGTAGGCCATCTCTGCCGAAATTCCTCTCCTCTAACCAGCTATTCGGGTCCACGAAGGTCATTCCTAAGGCGTTTGCTATCCAGTCGAATCTATTATTAAGAGCTCCAGTACGCCGCCATGACACATCTCTACGTCGTAACACCCTGCTCAGGACAAGTCTGCAGTTCGGGCATTTACTCTTTGCAGTAGCCACCAGCGCATACACCTCCCATTACAAAATCAAGATTTTTCGTTGCTCTTAAGTCGTTCGTACCTACACGAATAATAACAGTTTCTGGATTTCCTAATTCTCTCTTTTCTATCATTCTATATAGCTACTCAGCCCTAATCCCCGAGAAACACTCCACCATCATATCTGCATGTTCTGCTCCAACATTCATCATCACTGAGTCACCCATCACCAGACAGTTAGCATCCTTCTGTTTCGCCGCTGTATCGGCCTTCCCAGCTCCCTCCACTTGTAATGTTTCTTCCAGCTCCCTGTTTCTAGCCTTTAGCTCATCAATTTGACGCAGTGCGTTTTGCAGTTCCTCCTGCAACATCTGAATCCTTTCAGTCCGCACTTATCACGACTCCATTTCTCTCTCTGAGGTACAGGAGCCTTCACATTCCCGCAACTATGACGGTACCTGCGTCCACACAATTCGCATTGGATTCCCGACTTAAGATTCCTGCCGCATCCAGTGCATCCTACCTGCATGGTCATCTCACCCTCCGCAACAGGACCAGGATCTTGTTCAACTCCACTAATCGCTAATAAAACAGCTAAAACCACTGAACTCAGCATCAATAACACGAAGCAGCTTCCAACATTTCTGTTGGCTTCACCACGCCTGGGCCCGCCACGATACGAGAATCCCCCGTTCCAGGCAGCCGCTCTTGCCCGGTAATCCTCCAGGCAACCCTTTGTCGGCCCTTATTCGGAAGGCAGAACTGTACCTAAGGACGCACAACCGTAGAGAGCAACGACCAATAGTTGACTGATTTTTTTTTTATTTTTGCGTTGAGGGTCCCACATTATCTAAGCAATCGCCTCAAATATGGCGGTAAGGTTGTCAGTCTTAAGCGCCGGCCGCACTTTACTCCCCAGGAAAATGATTTAATTAATTCCTGGTACTCATTTCTGTTAGAGGCTGAGTCTACCCCAGGGCCATAGTGCGGCTGGAAGGATTAGGTAAATTGAAAAAATCCAATGACCTCATCGGGATTTGAACCCGCGACCTTCCGGCTTGTGTTTGTATATTTGTACTTTAATGTACAGAGTGTAACTGAAATATGCCGACAAATTTTGGACACTAGTTCCACATACTAAAAGGAGAAAACATATCCGCATCAACATGTGTCCGGAAAAAAAAAGAAGAAATATTTCGTGAGTTATAGCTGAAAGTGTACATTTATAACACGTGCCTAAAATGTCCTCCATGAGATTCAATGCACGCCTCGACACGCCACATCACGGACCGCCGCCTCCTTTCGAGGTACTTGCTGATCGTCTGACAGGCATCCACAATGCGATGGTGAAGTTCCTCCTCGTTGTCAACAGATAATTTAGTTGTCCCTAAAGGTAAAAATCCAGGGGACTCAAATCTGGCGACCGCGGCGGCCATGCAGTGGGTCCTCCTCTACCTATCCATTGTTCATGTTAGGTGTTACTGAGAACATCTCGCACATTACGGCTAAAATTTGCCGGAGCACCATCATGCATGTGCCGCATAAGTGCTCTGACTGACACTGGTACATCTTCCAGTAGCTTTAGTGGAACATATAAGAGGAAATCTCGGTAGTGGTTGCCTGTAAACCGATGTGGCAAGACATATGGGTCTGCCAAAGAATCCCTGCACCCACATTAAAAACGAGCTATTATATGTTCACAAATAAAATATTTCCGTAGACATGTTTGTATGAACATTTTTCTTTTTTTTTTATTTGTGGAGCTCGTGCCCAAACGTCGTCCTCACCTTTCAGTTACGTCCTGTATACAACTTCAGACAGCGTTATTGACTTCCGTGATAAAACATTCTCCAGCCTAGTAGATCCAAAATCAACGTTTCCATTGAATTTGGTGCTTCTAACTTTAGGTGGTCTGAAGTTCGAGGCAGCGGTTATCTCCGAAAAGTTGGTGCTCTTCTAGCGGACTAAAGACCTCCATATCCCAGAAGGAAGTAATGTTCATAGTCGCCACTATGAGAATCTATGAGTTTACAACGTTATTGTAATACATTGTTGCGTCTGCCCTGAAATACTAAACTGCATTTCGGTGCCCCGAGTTAATGGGTTTGAAGTACATAAATAATGTAAAGGTTCTTTTCATTAAATACAATTCCTCTATGTCTCCCGCTTACCCTTCATAACCTTCTAATTTAGACCATTGTTTTAAGTAAGTTATTCTGTCTTCAGACATATTTGCATGAGTGCCAATGTTACAGAAAATAAGTTATACTTTTAAATATAAGCGCCCAATTTAAAGCCATTCTTATACGCCTAATGCATTTCTAAGTTACTATAATATTGTGACATATAGATCCATTCATAGGAAATGACTCTGTAAAGAAACCTGCAACAAATATGCAACCAACAATAGAGTGACCCATTTCTAGGCAAAGCCCGCAATACACGCATGCAACAATAGAACCGGTGTTGCAAGAGATGTTTTCTATGTGAGTTCGCATATATCCATTGCTAGACAAAGGATGTTTTCTGTGCTGTGGTCCGACCCGAGACTAAAAAAGAGAAGCCAACAATAATTGACAGTTCAGTTCAATTCAGTTGGAAGTGAAAATATTTCCCGTGGAGTGTCCAGTCGGAAGATGGCAGTGTGTCAGATATTGACTTGTGAATTGTTGTAACCCGTAGTAAAAAAATCCAATAAATTCGATCATTAAATCCAAAATTCTCTCTCATTATTCATGCAAACCCTGGATGCGTGACAGTATCTTTTTATCTAAATACTCCTAAAGGGGTCCACAACCATCAAAACTCTCAGAATGCATCTCTGTTTTTACATTGAAACAATTGAAACAAAAATAGTCACCATTTTACATGTTTCCGGTTTATGTAGTGTCTTCCAGAAAACCAATCTCAAATTTTCTATTACAAATGAAGCCTGTTTTTTCCCGACCTTCGATTCCTTCCGTATTGGTATGACTTACATTGAGGAAGCCTTCTTCTGTCAGTAAACCTTCTGTGTACCCGTATCGGTAACATTCCATCCTTGTTATTTTCATGCGTCATGCAAAATTTATTCTATACTTAAATTAAGAAGAATTAAAAAAATGACATAATTTGACCTTCATAATTTCGTCTCTTTCAAGTAATATTAAAATGAGAAAGTTAAAGAAATAAATTGAGGGGAGCATGCAGCACACATGGTGACATTATGAAACGCATAAACAATATTTGTCGAAGGATCCTAAGGGAAGAAAGAACTTAAGAGACAGAAGGCGTACATGAAAGGATCATATCAAATAGATCACACACAGAGCGTGAAAATGTGAATTGGTTTCATTTGACTTGGGGAAGGGACCAATTTAAGTTCACGTGAACTCGATAATTCTCCTTCAGGTTTTGTAAAATGACGGGGACTAGCTGCTTTTAAAGAGGGACTAGTATCCTCGGAAGCAATCACGTATTATAAAACAATTGTATCCAGTGGAGCTCTATAAAGTATTCTCGGATTATTAACAAAGTTGATCCTTAGTTTTAACTGGGAATCAATCTCCGAAAATTTTACCCCGAATCTACGCTGCTGATTGTCCAAAAAAATCATCGCAATTATATTTTAATTTATTTTACACTGAGTACTGTTAAGCACTCATACCCCTACTCGGCCTGCAGTGCACCCTTAGTACTGCCCGGGTTCCGCAGGAGCCTCGACCTTACTAGAGCCAAAAGCCTGCAGAGTGGTGCCTACTTCATGTTCTTCGGCTGTCCCCATGCAGATCAGTGACGAACATCAACACAATGTCACCTTCTTTTGGACTGGTTGCAGCTGAGCCCCCGACACTGTTCCAACTGTATCCCCAACAGAGCTCCAGCCGTGCCCTCAGTTTCCTTAGCAACAGCATTCCCCGACCTAGCCTGCTGAATTCTTCTCTTTTGTTGTCCTGTTACTGAATTCTATCAAGGGGCCCATTAAAATCTTGCCCTCGGTGAACCCTCCGTAGCGTCTCTGAGAGATCTGATTGTCTCTCCAATACAGCTGCCCTTCCTCCCTGGCTAACAGATGGGGTGAAACCTCTAACCGCCTCCTGTGTTTGCTCCAAGGACAACAGAGCCTTCACCCGGTCCTAGTTAGGCCCGTGATCTAGCATCAGCCGAGGACCCAGCCCACCCCACTCCCTCAATTCCACACGTTTATTTAAAACACAATACAAGTTGATTTGTTTCATTCTGGTCAATCACCCTAACAAGTTACAAAGACAAAACAACTCCGTCCAGTTTTTACTACTTGAAAACTCAACGCCCTTACATGTTGCGGTCCTTATAGACCATCTTCAGTGGGAACATCGATACTTTTTTTTGGAAACTACTATCGCAGTCATTCCATTAGTCACACTGGACGGAGCTGTGTTGTCTTTGTATAATACAAGTGTTTCACAAATTACCTCACCACTTCTGGTTTTCAAAACTTTTGACGAAATTATCCACTTCCCCCGTTTTCCCGGCCCACTCACTCCAACGTAAGGAAGGGTGGCAGTAACCTTGGCACTAGATGGAAGGGAGTGGTCACTTTTACGCCCCTGCCACTTTTACAAACACATAGAAATAAACCCTCGGTACCCAATGTATAGGAGGCTGTGTGGGCTTCAGAGCCAATTATGGAGGGAAGAAAAATGTCTTGCCTGTACCGGGAATCGAACACCGACTACTCCTTCGTCCAGCCGTAGCCCATGACGTGTTATTTGATTGACTAAGCCCAAAGATGAATTTACCTTTATCCTTTACCCCTTCTTCAACACGCTTTTGTTACGTGATTGCATGATTTGTTTCATTTTGTACTAACATTTTGTTATAAACCTATCCGTGTTTCCAGTTATAAATTCTCGGTAATTCTGTTCGTTGTAACAAGTAGAAAGGTAATGGTTTCGAAGGAAATTTCCCTGTTTCAGCAACATTTGAAACTTTCACATTATTCTTAGTATATTCAAACAGTGACACCCAACTTTTGTTTGAACAGTTACATTGCGAAAGCACTGTCACCTTTGACGTTGTTATGAGCATGGGGAATATTATATTTCTTGGAACATACCAGCGGGGGCAAGTTTTTCAACACACCGCCATACCTGTATTATGTAACCATAAATGCAGTTGCAGCGTGTAATAATGCTAGAACGGAAGTGAAATTATGAAATCTTCATTCGTATGTTGTGTTGCATACGTCACTAACATGTAAATATGGCCGTCTATCACAGCACCTTTACACTTTCAACAGATAACTGACACAAACAAATTGTTCGATAAATCAATAAGTTTATTGAAATATTTTCACGCTCCTTTTACGACCGTCATCAGGCGTTTATAAACAGCAAAATGTATTCACTTTCATTACTAACACGCGTGATGCAATGGATGCATTGCTAATTAGTCTTTGTCATATAAAACATTTTTACATATTGTAAGATCCCCCCCTACCGTCTCTGCAGCCCCCTTGGGTCTTGACCTCTGATTTTTAGTTTCATTATCATTTTAAAGAGGGTAGGACTCCTTGGATGAGTGATCAGCTCATCGCAAGGCCTCTACCTAAACACAGGACAACACAAGCACAGAATAAACATATACAAATACCAAACATCAATGTCTTAAGTAGGACTGGAACCCACGACCCTGGCTTAAGTGCGAGCGAAGACATTTCGTGCTTTAGATCGCTCTGCTACCGTGACTGGCCTACTGTAAAATTACCATGTTTAAAACAGAGAAATATTTTTCGAACATTAGTAAACCTTGTTTAAAATTATCATTTTTAGTTTTACTAAAAGTTGTCTTCCTATATACAGAGGGGTTTTATGTGTGAAATGCAGCAGGGGGTGGCAATATGTTTAGCACTTTCGTCCTTATGGGGACGTGGGTGTTGTCAGAATGCATGTTATTGGTGTCAGTGGTCGTTTGTGCGTTCTGATAGATGAACTGGGATGTTTCGAATTTTAGTCCCTTCATGTAGATATTGGGGGCACGCGGTAGTGTGGTTATTTGAGGCACTATGCTGCAAGCCGGAAGGTCGTGGGTTTGATTCCAGATGAGGATATTGGATTTTTCAATTGACCTAATCTTTCCAGCCGCACTATGGCCCTGGAGTCTACTCAGCCTCTAACAGAAATGAGTACAAAGAATCTTCCTGGGTGTAAAGTGAAGCCGGCGCGTAAGGCTGACAACCTCACCGTCATGTGTGAGCCAATTATCCAGACCCTATGGGTCTCCACGGCCTGTTACAGAGATAGGTTTGACTTCTTTACGTAAATATTGATGTTATACGGGTATACGTTATTGGTGCTGATGGGCGTAAGAGCATTCCAGCTGAGGGAGAGAAACATTTTTGATGAAGCTCGTAATTCGCTAATTAGTGAAAGCAAAACAGACGGAGCCCTAACTTTAACAATGGAAATAATGCTGCCAACTAAACAATTCCATGGAGCCGAGTCCTTCTTGAGGAACCAGCAGTCACTCAGGCACTAAACAAATCTGCAATATTTCATGGAACCGAAAGTTAACTGCCGTGTCATAAGAGCCTGCAACTTAACTCTATTCTGAGCTAGATGTGTCCACTCCATATCCAAATCCAAAATACTTCTCTAAGACCAATTATAATATTATCCTGCCACCGCCATCTAGAGATTCCTAGCGATCTTCTTCCTACAGATTTTTCTCCAGAATACCTGCATGCATTCATCTTCCCCCTATACGTGCTACATGACCTGTCTATTTCTTCCTCCTTATATTTGATCTTTCTGATAGTATTTGGTAAGATGTACAATTTATGAAGCCCCTCATTATGCCGTGTTTTAGAACCTCTTATTTTTCCAGGTGTTTGAGGTTCGAATATTGTCCTCAGTACCTTGTTCTCAAGTACCATTAGTACGAGTACAGGTAAACTTAAAGTAAATAAGTTGTCCCTGTGCTTAACTACTGAAGCACTACGCCGTGAAGGCGTATGGGGGATGTATAGATCCACAGTTTCTTGACCTCGGCACTGGTTGTAGATGATGGTTAGCTTCACGCCCCGGTCACTTTACCCGAGAGGAAAGAGACTCCTGTACCCATTAGATAGGAAGTTGGGTGGACCCCAGAGCCGGTATGGAAAACGTGGAGAAGAGAAAATTCTTGATTCTACCGGGACTCGAAATCCGACCCCTCAGCCATCCAGCCCGTAGCCTGTCGATATACCGACTACGCTATCCCGGCTCCTCAGTACGAGTATATGTTTTACTTCAAATTGAGAGACCAAGTTTCACACCCATACAAAACTACAAACATAATGATAGGTAAGGTAAACAGTAAAGCTATTACATTCTAAAGGGTTCTGACACACAGAATTACTGGGGTTTTTTACTCTTTCCATCGTCTGGAATTTTAGATAATAGAGGCCACGACGTTTCGGAAACTGGATCTGTTTCCGTCTTCAGGTGAGAAATAAAGACATCTACTCAGTTGGGCCCCTTAGAAAGAGCTAATCTTAATCACTGGAGTACGTGTCTTCCTTTCTCACCTGAAGATGGAAACAGATCCGGTTTCCGAAATGTCGTGTCCTCTGTTACCTAAAATTCCGGACAATGGAAAAAGTCCAAAACCCCAGTAATTCTGTGAGTAAAGCTCTTCCTGTAACCGGCCGTGGAGGCAATTAGGGTTATGAGACGTCAAGGCTCCCACATCTTCTAGAATATCGGCTCACAGATGGCGGTGATGTTGTCAGCCTTACGTGTCGGTCGCCCTTTACCCCCAGGAAGATTCCTGGTACTCATTTCTGCTAGAGGCTGAATCGACCCCAGGGCAATAGTGTGACTGGAAGGATTAGGTCAATTAAAAAATTCAATAACCTCATCGGGAATAGAACCCACAACCTTCCGGCTTGTAGCATAGTACCTCAACCAACATAATTACCGTAAAGAAAAAAAAATATTGTTAAGCTTGTAATGACATTAAGAACTTATTGCTGTTACTGAAAATTGCATCTTCTATTGTGAAGCACCTTGTACTGCAATAGAATTTCACCGATGTTTCGGAGGAAAGTACGTGTACTCCCTGCATCTTAAGAGTGGAGGAGTAAGGTAAACAAGTAACCAACAAGAAGCTTGCTTCTACCAGAATAGTAGGTGTCACATCCCGGAAGATAATGCAGTTTATAAACACCGTCTAAGAACCTAAAATCCGAAAATGTTTCTTCTCGCTCCCACTTTGCAGCATAGGGCTGATTTCTGAGTTTGGTTATCATTTTTATAGACGGTAGGACTCCTTGGACGGGTGATCAGCTCGTCGCAAGTCCTCTACCTAAACACAAAACAACACAAATGCAGAATAAACACATACACACACCAAATATCCATGCCTTGTGTGGGATTCGAACCCACGATCCCGGTTTCTGAGCGAGCGAAGACAGTACATGCCTTAGACTGCTCGGCTACCGTGACCGGCTAAAATCCAATTTTAACTCCTGAAATGTAGTTTTTGTTTTCTTTGGTATGTAACTTCTTTATGAATAATAGAACTTGCCTTACACGTCAAGGTGAAGATTTATGGATGTACGTGCTGTTTAAAAATGGTTTGGTAATGCTGCAGTTGATGGAATACCAATCACAGATCTCCTACAAGCCGGTGTTGGGCGCTGGCTTACCCTCCACCGCGAAAATTTCGACGTCTACAGTTCGTAGATTGATCTAGTTGTAATGAGAGACGAATTGAACAGAACAAGGAATTAGATGCACCTATGCCTCTTAAGACCGATCACAGTGGCCGCGAGGTTTAGGGTCCCCGCTCGGACACTGAGATCGTGGGTTCGAATCCCACTCAAGACATGGATATTTGTATGCATTTATTGTATGTTTGTGTTATTCTGTGTGTAGGTAGCGTCCTTGCGACGGTCTGCATCCCGTCCAAGGAGTCCTACCGACTGTATATAGGATTAAGAAACCGAGAAAAGGGCGAAGGCACAACAAAGGACTATAGAGCCATGGAGAGGAGGATAGTTCTTAAGGTCCTTAGGTTTCAGGAAGTGTAAGAGCTGGAGCTATCAACGCGAGTAATGTTCAATAAATCTTTTCGGGTTACCAGCCATGTCAGTTGGTTAAATCTGGCAGACGTTTCAGGCAAGATAATCGAGTAGCTGAATATAAGCTTGAATAGTAGGCAGCTGAGGTCACGGTAGCCGAGCGGTCTAAGGCATGAACTGTCTTCGCTCGCTTGGAAACCGGGATCGTGGGTTCGAATCCCACTCAGGGCATGGATGTTTAGTTTGTGTGTGTGCGTTTTTCTGTGTTTGTGTGCAGGTAGAGGCCTTGCGACGAGCTGATCATCCGCCCAAGGAGTCCTACCGAATGTGTAAGATCTAGAAAAACCGAAGTGAACGGAGTTCATGGAGGTAGGCCTAGGCCCACTGGGGCTGTAGTGNNNGAGGGAGTAGGCAGCTGAGGTTTATAAGTATATGCTTGCACTCAGCTCTTGTGCAAACAAATTAATCAAGGTCAGCTCGGTTAACTTTTTTTTTCTTCATTTAATTGTTCCATGCTCTATCCGGTTTTTCTGCAGTATACTAGTAGGTTGTTAATAAGGTACTTACATGATAGAAGTTATTGATTGACTTCATTAACGAGCCTTTTTTTAATTGCAAAAGTTATAATACGTCAAACGAGGTGGAAAAAACATTACGATCTCTGAATACATAAGCAGTTGAAAGGAAGTAGTCATGGTCTATTATTACTGCATTTTCATGTCAAGGCTACGAAATACTACGAAACACGGTAGCCAAAATAACAGGTAGACAGAACGCAATTATAACAGAATATTTCTTGGACATGAGTCTGAAAGCGTAAGATTGTTTTAGCCTCTTCGCCAAGGTAAAAAATAATTATATACTGTTTACAAGAAAATATTTGGACCGCAGAGAGATGAAGTGACAGGAAGTTGGAGAAAATTGCATAATGAGGAGTTTCATAACTTGTATTCTTCTTCAAGTATAATTAAGGATGTGGTGGGCAGGGCATGTAGCACGAATGGGGAGAAGAGGAATGCATGTAGGATACTGGTGGGAAAGTCAGAAAGAAAGAGACCATTGGGAAGACCAAGGCGTAGGTGGGTTGACAATATTAAACTGGATCTTAGAGAAATAGAATGGGATGGTATGGATTGGATTGATCTGGCTCAGAATAGGGACCAGTGGAGGGCTCTTGTGAACACAGTAGTGAACCTTCGGGTTCCATAAACTGCTGGTAAATTCATGACTAGCTGCAGAATTGGCGGCTCCTCAAGAAGGGCTCAGCTCCGTGAGTAAGTAAGTAAGTGCTGTTCACAAGAAAAGTCCAGCCAAGGGCTGTAGAGCTACAGATAGGTAGGTAGGTAGGCAGGTAGGTAGGTTACAAGGAAAATATTTATAGCATACATCAAGTAATTAATGCTCTAAGGCTCATCTCACTTAAATGGGAATGAAGTAAACATTTAGATTAAAGAATAAATCATTGAAATGAAACAAAACACATTATGTTACACTAACAATAAATATTCTCCAGTAGGAGAGCCTATGAATGTACAAAGATAAAGGACAGTGATATTGACAGCACTGACAAATACGAGAGTTGTTTATCATAGGAACTTTCCACCATTTTCACCCAAATGTGTTTCTTTGTCCAATGGTTAGCTTACATGCAGGGTGCACATTTAACATTGATGTCCCATTGATAGGTTAACAAGAAACGAATAACGCGCTATGATCCATTTTTTTTTTTTTGCGTGAGAATGTGCACCAACTAATGAAACTTACACATGAATGCAATTTCCAATAAGTTCATGGACTGACCGCAAAGTGTCGTTGCAGTGCACTACAACGGATAGGTTGAGGCACGATATGATGACCTGTCAGTTCATCTCTTGTCACTGCAGGAGGCAGTTGTGTGCAAACAGTGTAAGCAGAACTACGGCCTCTATTGGGAACTGCAGTTAAATGCAAGTGGCGGAAATCGAAAATGTGGCAGTTTGAACAACGGGCAAACATCAAGTTTTGCCAATAACTAGGCAAATCCGCCAGCGAAACGTTTGGCATAGGAAGAACTGGCTGTTGCTACATGACAACGCCCTTGAACATCGTTCTGTTCTTGTCCAATAGGAAATGGAAAAGCAACAGTTCACCGTTTTGCCACACCCTCCGTACTCACCTGATCTCGCACAGTGCGATTTCTTTCTCTTTCACCGCGTGAAAGCAAAGCTACCTGACCGTAGATTTCAGTGGCCCGAGGAGGTGTTCATTGCCACAAGAGATGCCGTACGGGAATTTCCTGCCAATATGTTTCACCAATGTTTTCGGCAGCTATATCAACGTTGGCAGACTTGCATAGCGGCCAACGGCAACTATTTTGAGGGCCGATGTGGATCTCTGTAAGTGTATATGAATGGTTTGTAATATGATAGGATAAAACCACAATCCACGAACTTAATGACTGTACCACTTATAAGCCAGGAAAAAGTTTACGAATTGATGCGAAGCTCAGAATAAGGGTAATATAAGTCGTTGTCTAGTAACGGCTTCCAACGCTGTAGATGCCTCAACTTCCGTGTTCACGTCCTTAATGGCTGGCGACTCTCTCACAACTAAACAAATTCTAGACCTGAACTACCTGTAACATCTCTGCACGGACCGCCCAGAAAACACCTCTCCCAACAGTTCTTCTGTTGTTGCATCACTTAGCTGTCGAACGGACCGCATAGAGAACACCGCTTCTCAGTTAGCCCATTTGTGCATATTAGCAATCTGTTTCTTAGCAACGGACATTTTTACAGAGTCGTTACCTAGCAACGGCCTACATGCTACAATACATATGTTCTGTATTGCCGTTGCATTCCAAGGTGAAGTACTGCACTAAATTATGTAATGGCTCTACACTGTCGTATTCACCCGAAAGCCACTTCACAACACCGAGCTTTTCTTGTTGCCAGGAGTGAATATGGTTTGAGCGCCTTGTGAATTAGCGGTGTTACCCTCAACAATGTTTCTCTGAAGCAGTCGTGTTTCTGTTACATTGAGACGTTCTCGTACACGTCTAATGATCCTGCCCTTTCGGGAAGCTTTTAGAGCTTAATTCACATCTTCTGCCGGCACACAAATGCTCCGTTGCATGGAAGCAAAGAATATTATATTTAAGCATCCTGTTGCACTCTACACGACAAATGACACAAACTCCGTCCCAAGTGCAAATAATATATATTATATGTCTTTGATCTTGTTCTCTTCTACACTACATGTTTCGGCCTCTAACGGCCATCATCAGGTGTATACTCTTACGTTGTTGCCACACTGAACCCAGTCTAAAATTTAACATTTAAAAAACACATTGTTATTTTCTTCGTTATTATCAACATGTACCTCGTTGATATCTGTCTGGTATGTAGATTATTTTGCACACGTCAATTTTGATTTTCCTGTAGTAGCACTATAAAATCTTTAGTTATAATTTTAAAATCCTTTAAAATTTTCTCTAAATTTTAAATTTAAAATTTAAAATTGTTAGGGTTACTCGCCCTATGTCTAAAGTGCTGCAGCGGCTAGTTCTTGTTTCCACACTGTACAGATGTTATTCTGTGTGGTCTTCCTGTGTGCAAAGAATGTTTACTGTCAGGAACTCAAATTTAAATAATTAAATTTAATTAAAAATGTTAAGTTTTAAAGTTTCCGAAAGTAAGCCCATTCAACCGAATAATTTCACAGGTATATAACAGCAGCTGGTATCACTGGCATTCTGTTGATAGTGGAATCAGCGCTCACAACACGTGACTACGATTTTATGTCATTAACAGCAGTGAGAAGCCACAATTCAGCATAGCATGTTAGCCTAAACTAGGTTAACTACCTACCTACGGCTCTACTGCCCTTGTGGGCCTCGGTTGTTTTTTCGGTTTCTTAATCCGTCACAGTCGGTAGGACACCTTGAACGGGGGATCAGCTCGTCTCAAGGCTTCTATTTACGCACAGAACAACACAAATACAGAATAAACGCACACAGACAACAATGCCTCGAGTAGGATTTGAACCCACGATCAGAGTGTTCGAACACGGGAAGACGGTTCATGCCTTAGACCGCCCGGCCACTGTGATCGGCTGTTAATACCTAAGACAGTTTTAAAACTACCCGTTTTAGCCTACTTCTTTATTTTGGAAAAACTAATGAAGGTAGGCTTACACAATCTCCATGCTGTCTGTGTGTCTGTGTGTCCCTTCCTATCAACTTTTGAATGGCCGAACCAATCTTTATGAAACTTGATATGTATGTCATGGTAAAAAGTTCTCCCTGTCTTCAACTAATTAAACGCTACGCCACGAAGGCATATGTGGGAGTGGATGTATAGATCCGCATTTTCTTGACCTTGGGACTCGAACTCCGATCCCTTGGTCGTCCAGCCGGTCCAGCCCGTAGTTAGTCGCTATACCGACTACGCTTGTATATAATGGTACCTGAGCCATTCACAACGGCGTACCTCATAAATATTTCCCATCAGTCTGTGTGTCTATACATATTTCCCCTACGTTGATAGGCAATGGCTAGGTAGGGTACCACTGCGGCAACGAATACATATGCAGCAATAGAAGAACTGTTGGACGCGTCCTTTTTATGCAGTCTGTGTTGTATCAAGGAAAGTAAGTGATCAGTTCTTCCTAGAACTTCTTGTTATCTTACGTTAAAACGTCAGCTTCGAAAGAGAGCTGTATCTCTCAGACACATTCATCTGTCCATGTAGTATTTCTCCTTCAACATGCACTCTATGGCCCAGATAAGCACTGAAGAAGGTAGCAGTCACCACCACGCTATCATAAACGCTGACATGAAGGCTTTACTAAAAAGACCTATTCAACCTCTGGTCCCGCACACCCGAAATTATCTTGCTCGGATAATATTTCAAATCAGATGAAAACCGCTCCCTTCCATATACTTTCGGAACAACTTCCATTGGTCTTCATATCACCAGAGGATATGTATATTTAGCTGCTGAGAGTGATGTTAAATAACCCATAAATAAATAATAGTAGCGTATTCGGAACAACATACGAATCAGCTTTCATGAAACGGCATCTTCAATTAACATTGGTGGCGAAAATAAGCTGTATAAATATCACTCAAAGTCCAACATTTTATTCTGACGTAAGCACGAAACAGATGGATCACTGTAGCAAATGCTTGGAAAAGCCCTATGATTGCCTGGAGACAAGAGACATGCACGGTTATTTTGTTAGAATTAATAATGAATATATTGTCTTCAATTTTGACTTGTGTTCTTAATGAGAGTCAGAAATAATTTCATGAGACTTTATGTTTATTACATTCTGTCTAATGTAAAGTTAACTCTTTTTTTTACAGTCGATTAACATTTGTAATGAACTTCACTATATTTGAAGAAAGCAGTCTTCTGGGATTTGGCACCGTGTATATGTGGTGTTAACCGACGTTTCGAAGGAACGTATCGTCTNATCTTTACTTACATGACTTCAAGCAAAGTCTCATAAAAAACATTAAGTACACAGGATGTGTTACCTTGAAAATATTTGTACCTTTCATGAGTACCAAGAGGTCGAGGGCCCAGAAACAAACACCTGTCTACTTAGCTGCTAAGAATACGCGAATTTCGTCCTTCGGTTGTCTATTCTTACTACATCTGTAATATTCCATTTGTACATGTCACTTCAGGGGCCACGCGGCAGGGTAGTTAGTTGAGGCACTATGCGACAAGCCGGAAGGTCGTGGGTTGGATTTCCGATGAGGTAATTGCTTTTTTCAATCCAATTAATCCTTACAATTGCACTACGATCCTCGGGTCGACTTAGCCTCTGACAGAAATGAGTACCAGGAACCTTCCCAGGGGTAAAGAACGGCCGGCGCGCAAGGCTGACAGCCTCACCGCCGCCTGTGAGCCGATTGTATAGAAAATGTGGGAGCCTCGACGTCTAACAACTTATGAGTCTACACGGCCTCTTACAGGGATACCTTTATTTTTCTTTTTTATATGTGATGTCGCAAAGGCTTTTCTTACCCCTGTAGTTTTAGAAATCCTGAGTCTGATGTCTGGGGTCATGCCCTCTACTAAAATCTATAGCTTGTCAAAAGGTTAACCTGCCTCCACTTAAAAATGTTATATCTACCCCTGACATTTCATAAATCAGTGTAGTGCTAGAGTATTTCGTCTGGGACCTATCATTTGCTCACTCTGATGTAACTTAAGATTCTTGAGGGGTTCATGTCTCGAGACACTGGGCTGCAACTTTAGATTAGATTACTTTTTAAGAACGAGACCAGAGTTGAAGGGTGCATTTTTATCTGGGTTGTTGCTAGGAGATGGCTGGCCAAACTTATGTCCGCTAGCGTTTTTTTTATGTAATATACATATAGTTCAATAAATCCTCTATATTCTGTAATGAGTATTTGCTCTTTGTCTTTGGAATACATGCTAAGGCAGCCAACTGATCATCATCATCATCACTGCATTATTACGCTACCGTTCGGCCAACATAATTCAGTCAGCCCACCGATATCTTGGGTCAGGACAGTCACCCCATAATAACATACCTTATCATATAAATTACTATATGTACACCAAGGTAAAAGAAAAAAAAACACAGTTATCCCTGTAACAGGCCGTGGAGGTCCACGGGGTTGTGAAACTTCGAGGCTCCCACATTTTCTAGACAATCGGCTCACAGACCGCGGTGAGGTTGTCAGCCTTACACGCCGGAAGCCCTTAACCCCCAGGAAGATTCCTGGTACTCGTTTCTTTAGAGGCTGTGTCGACCTCAGGATCATAGTGCTGCTGCAAGGATTAAGTTAATTAAAAAATCCAATGACCACATCTGGAATCGAACGTGCAACATTCCGGCTTGTAGCACAGTGCCTCAACCAATTACCGATAGCACATTCTGGTCCACTATCGAGTACTAGTAAGTGGTGTTCCGTGAACCAGAGAATATTGCACAGATTTGTAGCGTGTATAAAAACAGGCGACCAAACTACAGAAACAGTAGTCGCAGCTGCATGTCGAAACCGAAATCGTGTATTATGAATCCTGTTTGTCTGTCTGTTTTACGAGTGTTGTAATTACAGTGAAGAACGACCTCTGTGTTTTGCGTCTCAGTTTTTTAGCAGCTGCCAGTATGAAGTCAAATAAACTGAAGAGGGACCTTGAAATATTCAGAAATGAAAGACGCGAAGAATACTTCCATTGGAAGGTAAAACAAAGGTTAATTTGTCCCTGTGCTTAACTAATTAAGCACTATGCCATGATGGCTTATGTGGGAGTAGATGTATAGATCAACGTATTCTTGACCTCGACACTAGCTGGAGGTGAGTGGTCAGCTTCACGCCCCGGCCGCTTTACCCCCGGGGAGAAAGCCCCCCCCCCAGTGCCCATTTGATAGGAGGCTGGGTGGGCCCCAGAGCCGGTCTGGACTACGTGGAGCAGAGAATATTCTTGAATCTCCCGGGATTCGAACTCCGGTCCCTCGGATTTCCAGCCCGTAACCAGTCGCTATATCGACTGCGCTCTCTCGGATCCCACTTCCGTAGAAAACGTATTAAATTCGTATCCAGCAAAAGCGATTTGTTAATACTACTGCCGTGCCACCCAAAGTCCTCTTAGCGTCTTATCAAGTGTCATGCAGAATAACACCGGACAAGAAATGCCGCACGATTGCTGAAACTGTGATACTCCTAGCTGGGACAGATATGGTACAAACAATGTTCGATGAAAAATGTGCTCAGCAGCTTCGGAATATAAAAAGGAAAAGCTATCGCTGTAGCAGGCCGTGGAGGCCCATCGGGTTGTGAGACGTCGAGGCTCCCATATTCTCTAGGCCGTCGGCTCACAAACGGCTCTGAAGTTGTCAGCCTTACACGCCGGCCGCCACTTAATCCCGAGGAAGATTCCTAGTACTCATTTCTATTAAGACTGAGTCGACCTCAGGGCCATTGTGCGGCTGGAAGGATTTTTTTTTCCTTGGCACTACAGCCCCATTGGGCTTAGGCCTACCTCCATGAACTTCGCTGGAAGGTTTAAGTAAGGTAAAAAATATTGTCCCTGTGATTACGTAATTAAACACTACACCATGAAGACGTACGGAGGAGTGGATGTATAGATCCACGTTTTCTTGACCTCGGCACTAGCTTGAAGTGAGTGGAAGGATTAGGTCAATTTAAAAAACCCGTTTCCCTTATTGGGAATCGAATTTGCGCCATTCCGGCTAGCAGCATAGTGCTTTAATCAACTACCGATATCAAACAACACGTTCTTTCGTTTGATTTCTGATAAATCGGAAGATTTAGAAGAGCGGACGATTGAGAAGTTGAGAAACAAACGTTTTTCGATACGGATTAACGAAGCGACTGATTGTAGTATTGGTCATCTGGTAGCTTACGTGCGATACGTTGAAAATACAACAATTAATGAATATATGCTTTCCTGCAAACTTATAAAAAGAAGAGCAACAGCAGAAGAACTCTTCAAAATTGTTGATCATTTCATAAAAGAGAAAGCACATAATTTTCAGACTGTGTTGGTGTTTTCACGGATGCGGCTCTACTAATGACGGAAATAAAGGACAGGAGGCTTTAATTAAGCAGTCAACATTAGAATCTGTGTGGATGCACTGTATGGTACATCGTGAATACTGGTTACGAAAGAAATACTCCCAAAACTGAGTGAGATGATGGATACAGCGATAAAACTGTAAACTACGTAAAGACTTGTGCACGGAAGTGCGGACGTTATGCAGAATTGCGCGAGGGAATCGGGCACGCTATCGGTCGCTCGTGTCTTACTGTAAGTCCGTTGTTTATCAAGAGGAAAAGTTGTCGCTCGTGTTTACAACTTGCGAGAAGGAGTAGCACGGGTTTTGTACTCATTTCTATTAGAGACTGAGTCGACTCAGGGTCATAGTGCGGCTGGAAATATTAGGTAAAGTAGAAACGGTAAAGTTCTCCCTTTCATTACCTAATTAAGCACCACGCCATGAAGGCGTATATGGGAGTGGAAGTTTCCTTCACCTCGGCACTAGATGCTGAGCATTTTCTCATTGAACATTTTGTTTCTGAGTTTGCATATTTAAGTGATACTTTTTTAGAAGTGCAATACTTTGAACCAAAGTATGTAAGGAAAAGGACGACAGTAACATTATCGTAGTGACAGTTAAAGTGAAGGAATTGATTAGGAAGTTGGACTTGTAGGTCAGGAAACTAGAAGGGAAATAATTCAACATGTTTTCCGGCTCGAAGAATTTGGTAGAGGAAATCAGTGTGGCAACAAGTGATACTGAACTTTATCAGCGTATTATGATCATTTGGTTTATTCGTAATCCAGGTTTTCTAAGTATTTTCCAGAAGCAGTAAGTGATAAATACAAATGGATCATGGATACATTTCGTACTAATTCGCCCCCAAATTACGACTTTTCTCTTGAAGAAGAATTAAAAATATATTGAACTTGTATCTGTTCACTTTCCTAGGAAGTGGGACGTAGAATTTTGGGTGGGCATTGCAGGGGATTTCCCTCACCTCAGCAGGAAAGCTTTGAACATCCTCATTCGTTTGGCAATATCCTACCTGTGCGAGACTGGATCTTAGCAGTGGCGTCCATCAAAACAAATTATTATTCTACGATGAACCTGGAAAACTACCTTAGCGTGGCCATTTCAAAGCTCCAACCTCGGTATGATAAGTTATGTTCAGTGAGGGAACCACATCCGTCCCACTAAACTAAACAAACCAACTCCGTGGCTTTAGTCCGCAAGTGAACTATACCGATCGTGCGACCGCCGCTTGTCGGCGAAATTAGTGCCAACTTGGCCGCGCCATAGCTCAAGCGGTTAGTCGATGGATTCTCACCGCGGCGGCCCGGGTTCGATCCCGGGTCTGGTCAAGTGGGATTTGTGGTGGACAAAGTGGCGTTGGGGCAGGTTTTCTCCGAGTACTTCGGTTTCCCTTGCCAATCTTCATTCCACCAAATTCTCCATCATCATAATCAGCCGGGGCAGGCTACAACAGGCCAATCAGTGGCCGCCGTGCAGAGTGGATCCAGTTGGACTCCACCCCCAACTAAGCGAATTAGTGACAACTTTAGCGGATAGAGGGTGTCGCGTGGTCAGCGCAACGAATCCCCATGGCCGTTAATTTCGGGTTTCTAGACCGGAACCGCTATTTCCTTGAAATAGCTCCTCAATCATCATCATGAGGCTGAGTGGATCCCGTTCCAGACCCACTACTTCTCAGAAAATATCTGGTAGCGCCGGGAATCGAAACCGGACCTCTGGAACTGCAACCAGGAAGTCTAACCACTAGACCACAGAGAGGGCCATCCGTCCCACTAATCCAGGTATAAAAAATAAAAACTAAAATTAAATACATCGAATAACACGTAGTGAAAGAAATGTATGGTCATAGCTAAATTTTATGTCAAATTTCTTTGCACTTGTTCTGGAAGGGGGCATACAACTTATTAATTTTTTTTAAGTCGGGCGCAACGTAAAAAATTTCGGGAACCCCTGGTGCAGAGAAAGAGAATTCTATACTCAATTCAAGATTCTTACGTTCATGAATAAGGTAAGATAAAAGGTAACAGCAAAGCTATCCCTGTAACAGGCCGTGAAGGCCCAAAGGTTTGTGAGACGTCGAGGCTCCCACATTTTCTCTAGACAGTAGGCTCACAGATGTTGGTAAGGTTGCCAGTCTTACGCGCCGGCCGACCTTTACCGACAGGAAGATTCCTGGCACTCATTTATATTATAGGATTAGTCGATCACAGGGTCATAGTGCGGCTGGAAGGATTAGGTCAATTGAAAAAAATCCACTTCACCATGAATGGAACCCTCGATCTTCCGGCTTGTAGCATAGTGCTTCAACTAACTACAGTACCGCGTGCCCCGCGTTCCTGGATAACACTACGGAAAACTAAAACAGTATCAATAAATCTAATACTTTTCACCACCGACCCCTCCACACAAATACACACATACACACAGTCAGTGTGTAAAATCGAGGTTACGTCCCTGAGTGAATATTCTTATTGGCAAACACAGTGGATGTTATGTATAGAGACTATTCTTCGTTTATATGAAATTGAAATTATGCTGTGAGGGGTAGCATGGACTGGATTAATCTGGCTCAGGACATGACCTAGTGGCAGGC
Source organism: Cryptotermes secundus (assembly GCF_002891405.2). NCBI lineage: Eukaryota > Metazoa > Arthropoda > Insecta > Blattodea > Kalotermitidae > Cryptotermes > Cryptotermes secundus. Next base: position 278,704 of record NW_019744117.1, read on the forward strand.
TATTTTGAACACAGTGATGAACGTTCGGGTTCCATAAAGTGCTGGGAGTATCCTTAATAGCCGAGCAATTAGTGGCTTCTCAAGAATGACTCAGCTCCTTAAACTTAGTTTGTTAGTTGGTTGATTAGTTAGTTAGTTAATTTGCATTTGAGTTCAAGAGATAACGAGTTGGGTGCAGAGACCGGCACTACAGAGGCTTTTCAGGGTTTTCTTGACCTCCCATGAATATACAAGGATAAAACTTAAAGTAAGCCACTATATGAAGCTCACATGCCCTTGCCAGTTCACTTATCGACCTACCTGTCCTGTTAACCAAATCCATGGACCAGAGCACTTCTCTAAGCGCTTAAAGTAGAGACATTCCCAACATTTTATGGAACCCGGACGTTCATTGCTGTGTTCACAAAAGCTCTGAGTCAGGTCAGTAGGGTTCACGCCTTCCTGTTATATTTATTTAAAACTTATTTTCAATATTAATCTCCCACCTATGCCTAACACTTTGCAACTGGTCTGCTTCCTTCAGAATTATCTTCCGAAACTTTGTGTAAATTTCTCTTCTCTCCCATGCATGCTTCATGCCTCGCCTATCTCATCTTCCTTGATTTGAATATTCTGATAATAACCAAAACCTAAAAATTACTAAGTTCCTTATACATTTTTTCCAGCTTTCTGTTTCTCCTCAGTTGTCTTCTTCCCTTAGTGTGAGATACCAAGTTTCACACCAAAATAAGACAAAGGGAAAAATACAGTTTTGTTTAGGTTTCTTTTAATCTTTATACTTCAGACAGCAGATGGGAAATAGTGCCATTATCACTTTGACGAACATCGGTTATTTTACTTAACGTCACGAAATGTGTGCTTTGGCTACACTGTGTAAGTATGTTTCATGTGATTCTCTGACTGCACAGCGATTACTACTGCAAGCAGCTGTCGTGTCCCTTCGGCCGTTCTAACATTAGGATCACGTCCTTGAAACAGATTCATGTCATGGATGTATGTCCGTTTTTCTTCTGTGTTCGTGTTTTCCTGTGTAGGCTGGGGCCTTGTGAAGGGGCTGATACCCCGTCAAAGAAGTCTTCTCAAATGTCTGTAAAATTCATAATTCCATAAACTAATTTCGAATTGGAGGAAACCAAATGGTGGTGTTGGGATAGGTCAGTTGGTATAGCAATGGACTAAGGACTTAGACGGTTGGGGTTCGATCTCCGCGAAGGGGAAAGATTTTTATCTTGTCCACAACATCCAGGCCGGCTCTGGGATCCACACGGCCTTTTATTTAGGGATTTTTCCGTGGGGTTAAACATCCGGGGCGTGAAGCTGACCACTTACTCTCCATCTAGTGCTGAGGTCAAGACTGATGGGGCTATACCCCACACTCTTATGCTTTCATGGCATAGTAATTAACTGAATATAGGAACAACTTTACATTTACATTAATAGCCAAACGGCCTAATCCGTAAAGGTCTGAAGGAGAACATTAACCAAATAGTGTTTGGAATGGAGAAGAAGTGTAATTTATGTTAGGTAGGGACTTTTTTTTAATATTAATGACATTAATTTTGTACCTAAGTAAACAAATAGAATTGTGTTCTACAAGGAGTTATATTTAAACAAGGCAACAACCTGCGACTGTTTATTGGACGTTGGAGTAAATTTGTGAGGCTTGATGTACGTTCAACAAGCCGTGGCTTACGGTTCAGTGCACTTTTCCTCGCATTGTAGGTCGCTACAGAAATGTAGGTTAGCAGCTGACAGTGAGTCAAAGACCCGTTTCGAGCCAATGTTCCTTCAGACAAGCCCGACAGTCCGGCTGAATTGCATTTCAGAATTCTCCATTCTGTAAAGCGTGCGATTGAGTAAATCCGGTAAGTCACATACGGGCATGGTAGGGCGTTAGATGTTTCGTAACAAGAGTTTACATTAATTACGTTTCAGCCGTATTAAATTCATAAGCGAAAATATCAGTGTTTGACACAGTAAGACGTTTACACTCGTTCTTGCGCTTTTGTTGCAATCTGAAAACAAATCCTAACCATGCCACAGACATGGCCACGCCCGATCTGGGTGTCGTTTTTCATTGTTGTCATTTTTTTTCCTTGGCACTACAGCCCCAGTGGGCCTAGGCCTACCTCCATGAACTTCTCCGTTCACTTCAGGTTTTCTAGATCTTAGACATACGGTAGGACTCCTTGGGCGGGTGATCAGCTCGTCGCAAGGCCTCTACCTGCACACAAACATCCATGCCCTGAGTGGAATTCGAACCCACGATCCCGGCTTCCGAGCGAGCGAAGACAGTGCACGCCTTAGACCGCTCGGCTACAGCGACCGGCAGTTGTCATTTATCTGAAGAAAATATTTTTCGGACATTACTGTCTTTTTCACTTGGGGAAGTAGATCAGAAACATCTGGAAAGTTCTGAAATGTGGTGTTGGAGAAGGATGGAGAAGATCAGTTGGACCGATTATGTGAGAAATGAAGAAGTGTTAATTAGAGTCAGTGAGCAGAGGAATATCCTACACGAAATAAGAAAACGGAAGGCTAATTGGATTGGTCATGTTTTACGCAGAAACTGCCTTCTAAAAGAAGTTATCGAAGGAAAGATAGATGGGTGGCTAGAAGTGAGAAGAAGACGAGGAAGAAGATGTAAGAAGATGCTGGATGACCTTGGGGACAGAAGAGGATACTGTCATTTAAAGGAGAAAGCTCTAGATCGCATTAAGTAGAGGAATTGTTTTGGAAGAGACTGTGGACCTGTCGTCTTGACAGATTACTGATGATGATGATGATGACTGTCTTTTTGGATGTGATGCTATGTAGACTGGTGGAAGTTTGTCGACGTTTCGGAGGAACGTCTGCCTCCATTTTAGGGTAGAGGAATATGCCGAGAGTGGGCACTGTAGTGTGGAGTAAGACGAGGGACTGGAGAGGATTCGGGACGTTGTTCGAGCCTGTGGATATCAGAGCAGTGAAAAATGTGTGGCCTTTGAAATGGTCTTTTTGCAAGAATTGGCAGATGGCAGAGAACTCTAAGTGAGCCAGTGAGAGGCGTGAGGGGACGTGGGGAGACGAGATTAACGAAATTATGACTTCAAATGATCAAGTTTCGACGTCATATTAACTGGGAGGAGAGGAAAAATATTTTATTCCACAGTTGGCTCTTTCCCTACCCTGATGATGGAGGCAGGTCATTCGTCCAAATCATCGGTAAAGTTTAACTAGAATGCACGGCGTCATATCCCCCAAAACGGCTATTCTGAGAACAACGTAAATTGCAGCAATGCTTTATTGTTTTTGTTTCTGTGTCGACAGCTAATTTCACTGTCTCAATGATAAGAAAAGTAAAGCTATCCCTGTACCAGGCCGTGAAGGCCAATAGGGTTGTGAGACGTTGAGGGTCCCACATTATCTAGACAATCGGCTCAAAGATGGCGGTAAGGTTGTCAGCCTTACGCGGCAGCAGCGCTTTACTCCCCAAGAAAATTATTTAATTAATTCCTGGTACTCATTTCTGTTAGAGGCTGAGTAAACCCCAGGGACTAGTGGCGGCTGGAAGGATTAGGTCAACTGAAAAAATCGGGATTTGAACCCGCGACCTTCCGGCTTGTAGCGTAGCCCCTCAACCACAACGCTACCGCGTGCCTCCATCTTCACTGTCGAAGAACATGTCAAGAAAGAAACCAAAACGAAACAGGTACCCCTGAAAATGGAGGCCATAAGTTCTTCCGAAATATTGGTTGACTTTCATCGGACTACACGTCCTTATATCCCAGAAGTTATAACCCTTAATTCAAAATTTGTTTATAGATCTATGCTTAATACTATTGACATTAAAATATGCATGATATAAGAAGCCAGCGAGCCGGTCACGGTAGCCAAGCGGTCTAAGGCATGTACTGTCTTCGCTCGCTTGGAAACCGGGATCGTGGGTTCGAATCCCACTCAGGGCGTGGATGTTTGTGTGCGTCTTTCGGTGTTTGTGTACAGGTAGAGGCCTTACGACGAGCTGATCACCCGCCCAAGGAGTCCCACCGAATGTGTAAGATCTAGAAAAACCGAAGTGAACGGAGAAGCTCATGGAGGTAGGCGTAGGCCCACTGGGGCTATAGTGCCAAGGGGAAAAAATAAGAAGCCAGCGAACTATAGAAGAATGATTTATATTTGTATGAGAAGATATGAGAAAGGATGATGTATTAGATGTACTAGCTAGCTATTTCAGTATCTAGCTAATTAGTTTAAGAAGAGCACTTGCAGGCAACGTAAGGACGCACAACAGGACGCTGCCAAATAGACGTCAGAAATTATCCTTACACTCCAGCTTCTCTCGCATTACCTCACACAAGACGTACACTTCATCAGCTTGTAGTTCATAGTTGGTTATTTAATGACGCTGTCAGTATCGAGGCTACATAACGTCAACATTGGCTTCTTATATATTATGCTATATTTTATGTCAGAATTTCTCTTAGCATCGATCTGTAAACAGAGTAGCTCAGGATAGGGACAAGTGGAGGGCTCTTGTGAACACGGTAATGAATTTTCGGTTTCCGTAAGATGTTGGGAAATTCTTGAGCAGCTGAACGACTGGCGGCTTCTTAAGAAATAATCATTTTCGTAGAGTTATACAGTTATATGTGTATATATATATATATACAGGGTGTTTCACGACTTTAGGGCATAACTGCAGGAGGTGATTTCCTAGGTCTTTGTGATCAAAAACAGTTCATATAAACATGTGTCCGATTTTGGACGGCTACGGAGTTATGACCGTTTTAAACTCAGAATAGAAGGTAACGATTACTGACAATAAACGGAACAAAATAATAAACCAACATAATACATGATACATTTAAAGTATGAATGTAAAGTTAACGGCGTGAAATTACCTTTAATTTGAATTTATTGGTGGTTAAAGCTGATTTTCGAAAATGCCACCGCCGGCCGCAACATAGGCTGCCGCTCGGTTGTGAACCGCGCGGGTACATACCAACCCACCACGCCTTAGGCACCTCTCAAGTGTCGAGATAACGAGAACGCTCTGTCTGTAGCTGGCTAAAAATAGCGACCCGCCAGATGATAGACGCGGTTCACACGAGGGCATGTACAGGAATGAAAAACGGTCATAACTCCGTAACCGTCCAAAATCGGACACATGTTCATATGAACTTTTTTGATCACAAAGACCTAGGAAATCACCTCCTGCAGTTATGCCCTAAAGTCATGAAACACCCTGTTATACTCATTTGAAACAGGACGTAAAATTCTCACATTCGTGCACCTGGACCATGACTATGGAAAAATATGTTCTTCCGAAATGTCGGCGAATTTTCCACCAGATTACACGGCGCTAAATCCCAGAATATAATGCCCTCCAAAGTTATGTCGTAACTCTAGCCGTTAGTCGCCGGCTTATCACTGTCAAGCCCCGGGTTAGATCCCAGAGCAAGTCAGGGATTTTTGGTGGACAACATGGCACTGAAGTCAGTCTTCTCCGAGTACTTCAGTTTGCCCTACCAATTTTCATTCCACGAACTGCCCCACATTCTTTAATCTCGATACTGGCAGCGTCATTAAAGAACCACATTATAAGAATTTATAATAAAATTTTAAGTATTTCTTGAGAAACTAACATAAAGTTATCTGTTGCAACTGGACGCTCCTGAAGATGGCAACATATGGCTGAAATACGTCGGGCTTTGTAATTGCTACGGCCCTATGAATGAAGGAAGCAGATGACCTAGGTCTTGCATTTTGGTTTTACATAATTTAATATTTTACGTAATTTTAGTAGTATTATATTTAAGCATCCTGTTGCACTCCACACGATAAATGATACAACCTCCGTCCCAAGTGCAAACAATATATATTTATATGTCTTTGATCTTGCTCTTTCTACACTACATGTTTCGGCCTCTATCGGCCATCATCAGGTGTATACTCTTAACGTTGCTGCCACACTGAACCCAGTCTAAAACTTAACATTTAAAAACACAATGTCACGTTCTTCGTATTATCAACATCTACATCGTTGATATGTGTCTGGTATGTAGATTATGTTGCACACGTCAAACCCGATATTCTTGTAGTAGCACTCTAAAAATCTTTAGTTATGATGTTTTTAACACCTTTTAAAATTTTCTCTAAATTTTAAATTTAAAACCTTTTAAAATTTTCTCTAAATTTTAAATTTAAAATTTAGAGAAAATTTTAAAAGGTTTTAAAAACATCATAACTAAAGATTTTTAGAGTGCTACTACAAGAATATCGGGTTTGACGTGTGCAACATAATCTACATACCAGACACATATCAACGATGTAGATGTTGATAATACGAAGAATGTGACATTGTGTTTTTAAATGTTAAGTTTTAGGCTGGGTTCAGTGTGGCAGCAACGTTAAGAGTATACACCTGATGATGGCCGATAGAGGCCGAAACATGTAGTGTAGAAAGAGCAAGATCAAAGACATATAAATATATATTGTGTGCACTTGGGACGGAGGTTGTATCATTTATCGTAATTTTAGTAGCCTTGACAACTATCATCCATTTCATTATTTGATACCATATACAGCAATTAGTTCAATTGATACAGCGCCATAAAATTGCGGAAGAAATGAAACGAACTACAAGGTCCTTTCCGTGAGTTGCCGGTTTGACGCAGGCGCATGAGCGTCTGCTGGCAGTAAGTGGGGTCATCAGTTCACCTGTAGCTCCACGTGGTAGTGACGTGTCCGCCTAGCTGCATTTGTCTTTGTATTACAGGGTGACATAATCTGCTGTCATCATTTCCAATGTCATGATGACCAGGGCCCGGATTTTGATGACCTGAAAATATTTAAAAATGATCTACAAAGTGTCAGAAAAAATCCAGAAAAATGACCTAAAGGAGAAAAGAAAGAACACTTCGCTTCCATGATATTCACATTTCAGAAAACATATGAAGAAATATTCCCTAAAATGGCCAAAAATGACAAGAAATACCCTTAGAAGTCCAAAAATTTACCAAAAAAATACCTCAAAATGAAAAAATGGCCTTAAACCTAAAAATGTCAAAAAATGACAAAAAATTACCTATAAAATTTACATTTCTGTAACCAGCAGTTCATATCCAAGATTTACATATTTGAGAGTATCGCATAGGATACAAGGGAAAAAAGATGACATGTCATCAAACTCCGGGCCCTGATGATGACAGACGCCGCGAGGGACGAAGGTAAATCAAACTATATACCTACAATTAAACGTCTATGTATCACAGTCCATCAATAATGCAACAATGATTAAAATATTCACAATTTAGCACTTAACACATGTTTCAGACACAGATGGCCATCTTCAGGCGTTTCAGTGCGTCCAAACTGCTACACTGCTTTGATGCGCACTAAAATTGCGCGTTGCAGTCCACTTAAAATAACATAAATAATTACTTAAAATCCATAATTCTTTTCTATTAAGATCTCTCGTCAAATCCTATTCCACCTCGTAAGTGGCGTCGCCCACTTGTATAGAACTGTGTGATATTCCAGACGAACGTTCTTAATAGGGAAAAATATGGAATTTAAGTAATTATTTATGTTATTTTAAGTGGACTTAACGCGCAATTTTAGTGCGCATCAAAGCAGTGTAGCAGTTTGGACGCACTGAAACACCTGAAGATGGCCATCTATGTCCGAAACATGTGTTGAGTGCTAAATTGTGAATATTATAATCACTGTTGCATTACTGACATAGACGTTTAATTAAAGATGTGCAACAGGATGCTGAAATACAGAATTATATACCTACGAGTAAATTCTGTTTGGAAATGGTTTTGGACTAGATAACCGTGACCACAATATACTGTAACCTTTATAATTGCCAAAGGAATTGCATGTTACATTATGTTCTCCTTGGTTATGATACTTGTAGCCTTACCTGTGGATATAGAGTGTTCTGATCAGGATCCGAAACGTCTGCATCCAGAAGAACATAATACGAACGCACTCCATCGTGAAAATTTTAAGTAAATCCCGATGAGGTCATTGGATTTTTTTCAGTTGACCTAATCCCTCCAGCCGCACTAGGCCCTGGGGTTTACTCAGCCTCTAACAGAAATGAGTACCAGGAATTAATTAAATAATTTTCCTGGGGAGTAAAGCGCGGCCGGCGCGTAAGGCTGACAACTTTACCGCCATCTTTGAGCCGATTGTCTAGATAATGTGGGACCCTCAACGTCTCACAACCGTATGGGCCTTCACGGCCTGGTACAGGTATAGCTTATTTTTTTATATATATATTTTTACGTCAACAGATGTTTCGCTGGAATTTATCGCTTCCATATTCAAGCTCGAAGAGCAAGCCAAGCAAGAAACCAGCGTGAAACAGGTAGCAAGCTCTTCTTTATGTCTGAAATGCTTTTTTCTTCGAAACTACCGAACGAATTTCAACTAAATTTGTGTTAGTGAAGTCTACACTGAATGTTAGCTGATCAATTTAATATGTTTTCGTGTATGTCCAATATAATTCCTGCTTTACATGAATTCGACTCTTCTTTATAATGTCCATGAAAAGCGTCTTTATGATATTATTGCAAAATCGCGAATTTATTTGTCTGTAGGTCCAGACTTGGGGAATTTGCTTTCAAAATATTCTCAGATTTCTCCCTTGAATTTGCAGCGATACTAATAGTACACGTTCTTGGATATTCGCTATAAATTAACGTTACTGTTAAGATCTGAGGTCTTCACGGTATTCTTCAGTCATCGTCGTGAAAACCTCAGATCTTACAAAGTTTTCCTCTATGAGGAGGCTACTCATCGACACATTCGACACCACCCTGAAGACAGAGACGATACATCCCTCCAAAACGTCGGTTCAAACAAGATCTACACGGCGCCACATCCCAGAAGACGGCATTCTTCAAGATTTACTGTTATTTCTACAAATTATTTATGCACATGTAATTACACTGAAGTCCAGCCTGGAAGAATTCTTTCGAACGCTTCATTATACTGCAACTGTTTTCAAGAATGCGCCGCTCTTTGTGTAAAACAGCCTTCATTGCAGACTGAGTGTTAGGAACGTGTAATCTGTCCACTGTAGTAGCCATTGTAAGATAATATGTCAGTTTGTGTGACGTGAGTTTCCCCTTGAATGTATGTAAATACGCGCATCACATGGAAGTAAAATATCGTATTGCGAATGACTCTCAACTTACTTATCCTACTTCATTTATAACTTACTTGTGTAACTTCGTCTGATTTATAGCATTCTTTTCGTATGCAGTTAGCTGATTGACTGAGAATGACTACTGAAACTGACGCATAATCATGAGGTTCTATGTCAGTATGAATGGTCTTGTCTGCTGAATAAAGATGATGAATGACCATAAGACTAATGGCGTATTGTAATTTTCAATACTAAAAAAACGGAAGCATTAATAATCTCTGCAAGAAGACAGAGCATCATTTTTCAGACTTATCACGAGTTCACTCATGTGTGCATAGGTTAGTAAAAGATTAAAAAAAATATATATATATGTATATAATTTTCTATAGCCAACCACTTCCGCCCAAAAAATCGTACATAATAATTGTTTAATATATATTTCGATTCTGTATAAAGTACTGTATTTGTTCAAATATAAGGCGATTTCTTCTTAAAGAACGGTAGCTCAGTCGGTATAGCGACCAGCTACGGGCTGGACGACCGAGGGGTCGGAGTTCAAGTCCGGGTAAGGTCAGGATTTTCTCTTCTCCATATCGTCCACACCGGTCCTGGGGCCCACCCATCTTCCTATCCAATGGGTACCGGGGGCTCTTTCCCTGGGGGTAAAGCGGCAGAGGTGTGAAGCTGACCATTCCACTAAATCCAGTTACCAATCCGAACCCAGTCTTTAGTCACTGTGACACTTGACAGTGCTTTATCTAGCCGATCTCAGTGGCCGCACGTTTAAAGACACGAATCATCTTCGCCCGATCGAACTCTTGAGATCATGGGTTCGAATCCAACTCGAGATGTGGATGTCTGTGTGCTTTTATTCTGTGTTTGTGTTGTTCTATGTGTAGGTAGCGGCCTTGTGACGGGCTGACCCCTGTCCAAGAAGTTCTGTGGAGGGCTGTGCACAGATTAAAAAACTGAAAATAGCGGCCAAAGTCCACAAGGGCTATGGATGCATGGATGGATAGATATAGATAGATAGATACTTTAGTTAATTAAGATCGTGGTTTAATTAACGGCGCTGTCCTTACCTCAGACAACATAGCGTCGAATTGTGGGGTGATTACTGAGTAATATGTTGCAAAATATTGGGAGGGAGGCAGTCTTAACATAATTAACCCGGCATTTGACTCGAAAGACTAAGAAGAGCATTATAAACCTCGACCGGCCGTTTTCTGGGCCATTTCGAGATTTCCAGATTAAGAAATACTACCCATTCGATAACCACGATCTGTGTAACTTTTTGACAGAATGGCAAATGTCTGGCAGTACTTCTTTCGAAGATGGTGTTAAGTGTGTTGAGATAGGTAAATTGTGTCAAGTGGTACACTGAGATAAACACAAATAGCTTCTTTGAAAGTTTTTTCCTTCCTCTTGCTCCAAATTTGGAGCAACTTGATCATTTTACAAATGGTAGGACTCTTGGACCTAAGATTAGCTCGTCACAAGGCCTCTACCTAAACACAGGACAACACAAACACGTAATAAACGCAAGCAATACAGACATCCATGCCTTGAGTAGGATTCGAACCCACGATCTCAGCTTTCGAGCGAGCGAAGACAGTTTATGCCTCAGACGGCGCGGCTACCCAGCACATCCTTCCGGATCACCAATTCGGATTTCGTTATCAGCNTGAAGACAGTTTATGCCTCAGACGGCGCGGCCACTGTGACCGGCAGCTGACATGTGATAAAAGTAAAATTGCTCCTGTGCTTAATCCATGAAGACGGAGAGAGCACATTTCTCCAAAAAATTGGTATCGATCTTCCTAAACAACGTAAGATCCCAGAAGTTTGTCATGTTTATTGCAGAACATCATTGTCAAAAATATTTAAACTTGACAAATTACCCTATCATTCATTACTGACAGAGAGTCAGTAAATTTGCTATAAATGGTAGTAAAACAGTTGTAATATATATAATAGGTTTTCTATGCGTATCGCTAGGTAGAAGTAAATTTCAGCTTCATGAGAGTCTAGGTAACAGACGCGCAGGCGCATGTTCAGAGGTTAATTTTAGCAGTCAAAATAGCTACTGTACTTCAGGTATATAACGTATTACCGAAGAGCAGAGTTTTTGGGGGGTCAAAAGGACCCAATGCAAAGGATATTTGTAAAAAAAAATGTTTCCTGCTTATGGTGGGAAGGGTTTGTCACGTAGAGTGCTGAACAACTGGGTCGACAAATTATCTCAAGGACATTCGAAAGTCAGAGATGATGAAACGGAGGTGCGGAAGTGATTGAGACAACAGTATAAAAAAAAACTTGTGTGCTGCGTGTCTCGGCGCGTTGGTAAAGCGATGGGACAAGTGTGTCAGTTTTGGTGGAGGATATATCTAGAAATGTTTTTTCTTTTTAGGTTCGAATATCACATGTTTTACGTGTTATATCCAATTTTGACCTATTTACTGACTATATCGTGCTATCGAAAACGTTTTAAATAACTCAATGAATCCAAGTCACTAGTCGCTCAGCTGCTCAAGAATTTTCCAACGATTCATAGAACCCGAAATTGCATTATATTATTCACTAGATCCGTCAGTAGTCCCTGTCCTGAACCAGATACAACCTTGTTCATACCACCGCACATTATTTCCCTAACATGTATTTTAATATTATCCTCCCACCTACGTGTTTGTCTTCTAGCGGCCTCTTTCTTACTGGCTTTTTCACTAAAATTCCGTATACCTTCATCTTTGTTCCCATGCTTGCTGCATGCCCTGCCTATCATATTCATTTTACTTACTCATTCTAATTATATATAGTAAATATTATAAGTTATGAAACTCCTCTTTACTGAATTTTCTTCAGCCTCCCATTACGTCATCCCGCTTGGGTCCAATCAGTCATAACTTAATTCACGAAGGCCACGCCATAGCTCAAGCGGTTAGTCACTGGCTTCCCACCGCGGCGGCCCGGGTTCGATCCCGGGGTCTGGTCAAGTGGGATTTGTGGTGGACAAAGTGGCACTGGGGAAGGTTTTCTTCGAGTACTTCGGTTTCCCCTACCACTCTTCATTCCACCAATTGCTCCACAATCACCCTCACCTATCATCTGGGGCTGGTACAATAGGCCAGAAGTGGCCGCAGTACAAGGGACTTAGTTCCACCCCACTAGCAATAAAAAAAGNCTACTCAGTTGGGCCCCTTAGCAAGACCTAATCTCAATCACTAATGGGCCATAACTGAGTAGGTGTCTTCCTTCCGCACCTGAAGTCGGAAACAGATCGAGTTTCCGAAACGTCGTGTTTTCTATTTCCTAGAATTCCGGATGATGTAAAAAGTCCAAAACCCCATTAATTCTATCGTCAAAACCCGTTAGAATCTACATAATTGTTATTCACGACATGTTACGGCCGTAAACGGCCAACATCAGGTGTCTCGTTAGGCTAAACTGTTCACTGCACTTCTTACATCAATTTCAAAATTCAAATTCAAATTAAAATAGGTTGCGCTATTCAATGCGGACATATATATGATCAAATAATTGATATTAATGCAACATAATGCTGAAATATAATATTCATAGATTATAATTAACGTCTAGTTGAAGAGTGCACGTGTATGACTCAGAATTCGCTGCTGTACTGCATGCCACCGGCAAGGTTTCCCAGCTTGCCCAGCAACTGCTGAAGAGCAGTGCGACCACTCCTGCAGCTCTCGCATGAGCGGCTTGAGACAAGGTTAACCCAACGGACTAAAGCAGCCGGCGATGCGCGTAGCTGGTCAGTCTTCTTTCACCTGCTACGCAGAACGGTGTTGTATTGTTCAGTAGCGTTCGTGCTGATACACTGCACTTGGACATGACTTCAGCAGCCTTAGGTAATACACCTTGAAATGACAATTTCAGTATTTGTGAAAAGTGAAACTGTTTGTTTTCTTAAAGGGCAAGTATGCTAAGGATCTATTTTGATTGTTTAACGTTATGCAGCATTGTCTGTGCTTTTATCTCGGATGTTGTTCCCTTTGTTTTACTCCCCGCAACAATGCTCGGTTATTTTCGTGGGTTTGTAGTTTGATAGTAAGATCTTTGCACCTTCCTTTTGAATATTTATGTAGTTTACTACAGTTGACGTTAATTTGCAGGATTTACAGTAAGATACGAAGATGAGGTGGGCAGGGCATGTAGCGCGAATGGGGGAGAAGAGCAATGCATATAGGATATTTGTGGGAAAGCTAGAAGGAAAGAGACCACGGGGAAGACCAAGGCGTAGGTAGGTGGACAATATTAAATTGGATCTTAGAGAGATAGGATGGGATGATGTGGATTGGATTGATCTGGTTCAGGATAGAGACCAGTGGAGGGCTCTTGTGAACACGGTAATGAACCTTCTGGTTCCATAGAATGCTGTGAAATTCTTGAGTAGCTGCAGATTTGGCTTCTCATCAAGAAGGGCTCAGCTCCATAAGTAAGTACATTAAGATACATAAGGGGCACGCGGTAGCGTAGTTGGTTGAGGCACTGTGCTGCAAGGCAGAAGGTCGCGGGTTTCATTCCCGATGTCGGTGGATTTTTCAATTTACCTAATCCTTCCAGCCGCATTATGACCGTGGGGTCGACTCGACCTCTAAGAGAAGAGAGTACCAGGAATCTTCCTGGGGTTAAAGGACGGCCGGCGCGTAAGGCTGACAACCTTACAACCATCTGTGAGGCGATTGTCAAGTAAATGGAAACCCCAACGTCTCTCAACTCTATGGACCTCCATGGCCTGTTATAGGGATAGCTTTACTTTTTTACTTAACAGTGAGATACATACATTTTAAGTGAATGCTGAAGACATTTTAGATTTAACGGGAAAGACCCTATAGCCTTTAAGAGTTTGATTTTTTTCCATATTTTTTTGGAACCATTGATTCTCACACACTTCCCACATGCTCTGTCGTTGCAATGCTCTTACATTTTTATTTATATAGATTGTACGAGGGCAAGTCAGTAAGTTACAAATGGATATAGAACGTAAACAAATAAGAGTACTGATTTGAAAAATGCTTTTATTTCTCAACGCAATCTCCCTGTACATTGAGGCACAAGCCCCTGAAAACCAGCAGCATAAAATTCTTTGGGCTGATATCGGAACCAGGCTTGTTCACACGGCATGGCCTACCTCATAATGCATGACAGGTTGCATGCTTCCGTTGAATGGCCAATACGAAGTTTCGTGAGGATGTTATAGTAGGAGTCGGCATTTACGGTTTGTCCTTGAGGCTGGACTGCGGTGAGCAGTATACCTTCGTGATCCCAGAAAACTGTGAGAATCACTTTCCTGGAGGACATTGTCACCTTAAACTTTTTTTTTTTGGCAGGCGACGCAGGATGTTCCCACGGCATTGACGCACGCTTTGTCTCGGGCTGGTAATAGCGAACCCAAGACTCATCACCTGTGACAATTCGGGCTAGCGTATCGTGTCCATCGTGGTAGCGATTGAGATGCAGTAATGCCAGACCCATTCTTTGCATTTTGTGTTGTGGGGTCAGCATGCGCGACACCCATCGTGCACACTTTGTGAAAACCTAACCTGTCATGCATTATGAGGTAGGTCATGCCCTGTGAACACTCCTGGTTCCGACAGCAGCCCAAATAATTTTATGCTGCTGGTTTTCAGGGGCTTGTGAAACGATGGCACAAGTGCCTCAGTGTACATGGGGATTATGGTGAGAAATAAAATCATTTTTCAAATCAATATTCTTATTTAAGTTCTGTATCCATTTGTAACTTACTTATTGACTTACCTACGTATTAAAATGGATGTGTATGTTGACCTCTAGTCATAATGTGGCTATCCACATATTTTAACGTGCTAATGACCGCTTATCTATGCTGTATTGTCATTCAGTTTCAGAATGTAGCAGGAAGCTTTTATCGCGTTTCTCGATTTTTTTGTTGTTTGACAAGCTACGAGGGCAAAAATTCATGGATAATTATTATGTTGAAGAAAGCAGTCTTCTGGGATTTGGCACCGTGTATATGTGATGTTAACCGACGTTTCGGAGGAACGTCGGTTAACACCACATACACACGGTGCCAAATCCCAGAAGACTGCTTTCTTCATGGTCACCGCCGTGAAAGCCTCAAATCTTACAATTATTATGTTGTTTGTTCTGTTAATTTACGATGACACGAACTTCTAAACTTAACGTGACGTCGATCGAGTGTGGTAGCATGCCTTAAAATCATAAATCTAAAACTTCCGGTTTAGTGTGAGTTAAAAATCCGGCACCTACTTGGACGAACTGAGAGAAGAATAGATTAGTAAGAAAACCAGTCTCTGGCCTGGTATCGAACTGGCTATCTTCAAATGAAGAATCAGAAGCATTGGGCCAACCCGCCTTCTAGTAACAATTACATGCTTTGTAATTATGATAAGGGATCAAATGCAATGAGTTTGCTGGACAGCACAGCCATGTAACGAAATTTCGGCCCGGTGTGACGTGAGGCGCATTTTTTGTGATTAAATAGCCTTACTATCCAACATGTTTCGGCCTTGGTTGACCATCTTGAAGGGCAATGAATGCTAAAGGAAACTTTACATAATTTATGGAAAATATTCTAAAATATGTTGGTCATTTAAATTTAATTTAATTTTAAACCATTAAATTCGTTTAAGCCGGTCACGGTAACCGAGCGGTCTGAGGCATGAACTGTCTTCGCTCGCTAGGAAGCCGGGATCGTGAGTTCGAATCCCACACAAGGCATGGATGTTTGGTATGTGTATGTGTTTATTCTGTGTTTGTGTTGTCCTGTGTTTATGTAGAGGCCTTGTGGCGAGCTGATCACCCATCCAAGGAGTCCTACCGTCTGTAAAGTGATCAAAATTAAAAAAAAAAAAAACCTCGACACTGCAAATGTGTAAGAGGAACGGAGTAAGGAATTAAGTAAATGCGTTCTGGGTACATTTTATGGCATTTTTACACCTATCTGAACACTATGAACGTCATAGGTATGAAAATATTACTCTTCTTTATAACATATAACTGACACCTTCTTTGACTCTATGAAATACATGAAATTTCCTATGGGAAGGGGGAGTGGAGGACGGCCGGCGCGTTAAGGCTGAAAACCTTACCGCCATCTGTGAGCCGATTGTCTAGAGTCTAGAAGATGTGAGAGCCTCGACATCTCACAGCCCCGTGGGCCTTCACGGCCTGTTTTAGGGATAGTTTTACCTTCTTTATGTGTATATTACTTAGGTCAACTTATTACCTGATAGCAAAACTTCCATAGATGAAATTATTGGGGATCATCAGTGTGGGTTTCGACATAACAGCTCGACTACTGATTAGATATTTTGCATTCGCTAGATACTAGAGAGAAAATGGGAGTACAGTGAGACAGTACATCAGCTATTCATAGGCTTCAAGAAAGCCTATGATTCAGTTATGAGGGAAGTATTGTACAACATTCTGATAGATTTTGGCCTGGCTAGGGCTTCTGATTCCCATGTTCGCAATCCACTTATAACAGCCAGTGTGATAGAAAACATACGAAATACGGGTTTGAAAAATCTGTTTTAACAACCATTTTTCATGAAAGTAACAACTAGCGACAAAGACACTACGAGTAATATTCACAAGTTCTCCTATCGGTCGAATTATTGCTACCTGAAAAAGCAGTGCCTACTGCGATCCATATTGCAGTTATCAGAAGCAAAGGCATAAACATGTTGCTGTATAGAGGAGATGGAAATTCCTATAAGTGAATATGGGAAAGCCAAGCGATTGTGTCAGTGTGCAGGTCGTTTAGTATACACAGCACGAATCATACTGTTTACAGACAGTTGCAAAATTCCGAAGCACGTTGTTCGTTATTTCACAGCGAGAATTTAAATTTGCCGATGAATTGTTCGGTGACGTATAGAAATGAATGTCAGTGGATTATTGAAGTGAACTCAAATATATTACATATGGCCCCATTAAGATGTTTTATCGGCACCGTCATTTACAAAACCTTCGAAAATGAATGGAAGAACTGTCCTACTTTTTGGGACATAAACGTCTCGACAAATGACGGGGCTCAAACCTGAAGGCCTGTCTTATACAGACACAGCTCACAGTAAATGAAAGACTCGAAATTCGTATTTAGAATTAATTCTAATACTTGATTATATTAATTCGTTTTTATTTATTTAAAATGGTCACACGCCCAAGATGGATTTGAAGGCGCTAAAGCTGGATAGGCTCTCTGCGTTTGCCTGTTTACCGTGCTAATTATCTCGGTAGTGCTTGTCTTCCGATAAAGTAAGTGGTGCCAGCTTTCAGATTGAATTTATTCTGTTCATAATATTGTATAATAAGCGATATAAGAATATCCATTTATCGTTTTGGACGTTAAAATTAATATTTCTTATTAATACAAAACATAACATAAAATCTTCATGTGATGTCCTTAATTAAATCATTGCAGTTTTTCAAGTTACCTAATCCTTCCAGCCTCACTGTGGCCCTGGTGTCGACTCAGCCTTGAACAGAAATGAGTACCAGGAAATTTCCTATGGGAAGGAGGGGGTAGAGGGCGGCCTGCGCGTTAAGGCTGACAACCTTACCGCCATCTGTGAGCCGATTGTCTAGAAGATGTGGGAGCCTCGACATCTCACAGCCCTGTGGGCCTTCACGGTCCGTTTCAGGGATAGCTTTACCTTCTTTATGTGTATATTACTTAGGTGAACTTATTACCTGATAGCAAAACTTCCATAGATGAAATTATTGGGGATCATCAGTTTGGGTTTCGACGTAACATATCAACTACTGATCAGATCTTTTGCATTCGTCAGATACTGGATAAAAAATGGGAGTACAATGAGACAGTACATCAGCTGCTTGTAGACTTCAAGAAAGCCTATGATTCAGTTATGAGGGAAGTGCTGTACAATATTCTGATAGATTTTGGGGTACCTATGAAATTTTTAGGCTGATTAAAATGTGTTTAAATGAAACGTATGGTAAAGTCCGTACAGGTAACATCTGTCAGATAATTTTCCTATTAAGAATGGTCTAAAACAAGGAGATGCTTTATCACCACTACTTTTCAACTTTGCTTTAGAATATGCCATTAGGAAGGTCCAGGAAAACCAAGTGGGACTGAAATTAAACGGGACATATCAGCTGTTGGTCTATGCTGATGATGTGAATCTACTGGGTGATAATATAGATACCATAAAGACAAGCACACAAACTTTAACTGACGCAAGTAAGGAGGTTGGCTTAGAAGTAAACACAGAGATAACTGTTGCTGTCTGGTCACCAGAATGCAGGGCAAAATCATGACATAAAAATAGGTAACAGATGTTTCGAAAATGTGGCACAGTTCAGATATCTGGGAACGACGTTGACAAATGCAAACCTGATTCAGGGGGAAATTAAGAAGAGACTGAACTCGGCTAATGCTTGCTACCGTTCAATCTAGAATCTTTGTCTTCTTGTCTGCTGGCCAAAAACATAAAAAATAGAATATACAAAATTATAATTTTGCCTGTGATTCTGTATGGATGTGAAACTTGGTCTCTGACATTAAGGGAGGAACATAGAATGAGGGTGTTTGCGAACAGGGTGCTGAGGAAAATATTTAGACCGAAGAGAGATGAAGTGACAGGAGGTTGGAGAAAACTACATAATGAGGAGCTTCATAACTTGTACTCTTCTCCAAGTATAATTAGAATGATCAAGTCAAGGAGGATGAGATAGGCAGGGCATGTAGCATGAATGGTGGAGAAGAGGAATGCATATAGAGTATTGGGGGAAAGCCAGATGGAAAGAGATCACTTGGAAGACCAAGGCATAGGTGAGTGAACAATATTAAAATTGGTGCTTTGGAACTATCGACATGACACTGAACTCTGATCCCGTTTTAGAGAAATACAGTCAATAAGGATATGCATCGGGCTGATCATATATCTAAGAAGTCCTACCGACTGTATGAGATTAACAATTTCAGAATTAATAGTAAATGGAAACAGACCAGAGAGCCTAACTACACGTATATGCATTCAGAATCACGTGATCATAAAGTTGGAAGTTGTGATCACTCACTCACTCATGGAGCTGAGCCCTTATAGCCAACTATACAGCTACTCAAGAACTTTCCAGCATTTTCTGGAACCTGAAGGTTTATTACCATGTTCACAAGAGCCCTCCACTGGTCCCTATCCTATTCCAGATCAGTCCAATCCATACCATGCCGTCCTACTTCTTTTAAGATCAGTTATATTGCCAGAATTTCATAATGAACTGGACTGGAAAGTTATAACAAGGCATTAAGTGAGCTGTGAAATTAATTCGTAAGGTGTTTGATACAAAAAAAGGTTAAGTTGTCCTTGTTCTTAATTAATTAAGCGCACATGATGAAGACATATGGAGGAGTAGACGTATAGCTTCAACATTCTCGGCCTCTGCACTAGATGGGGATGAGTGGTCAACTTCAAGCCCCTGCCACTTCCCCCCCCCCCGGACAAACAAGGATGCCTGATAGTCCCCAGAGCCGGACTGGATGCTGTGGACTAGAGACAAGTCTCTTGCTTCTTCCAGGAATCAAACCGCGGCCACCCAGCCCCTGGACCGCGGCTATACCGACTGAGCTATTCCGACTTGTAAACTGTTTTAGGGCCCCCATACACACACAGTTTGGCCTGCAGTTCGGCCTGCACAGTTGAAGACTGAAAGGCAAAACTGACGTGTGTGGTGCGGCCGGCCGGCCAATCGTTTGGACTGTTGGCCTGTGGGAAACTCGTCAGTCCGTCAGTTCTGCCTGCAGGACCGTAGCACGTGACGTGTGTGACTCAACATTATAGGCTGGAAGACCGTGATTGTGGCATGAAGCCTGCCGCTTTATATGCGCGTGTATGGGGAGGAAAGGGAGGGGGTAAACTGTCACAGTTTTTCCTGTAAGGTCGATCGGAAGGCCAAACTGTGTGTATGGGGGCCCTTAATAAAATTATTTAACTTTGCTTACAATGTAACCTATACCCCCTTTACCGGGAGTTCAGAAGGACGATGTCTTGCCTTTGAAAGTCTTCACAGGGCGTTGTTGCAACACGGTACCAACGAGCCACTGATGTAAGTGATATGGCGTAATCCCTGGTTACAAAACCTATCACTAGTATGGAATATTGGATGTCTTTCATCAAGAGGAACGTCTTTTTATTGCTAAACGACACACACTGTTGCTAAACACATACTGTACTTCAAAGCTTAATCGTTTCATAAACGTTGCTCGTTCCTTTTTCTTTTGTTCTGAGACGCACAAGTGAAACTTTCTGAACTGTTAAAGCGAGTAAATGTTGACTCACACATCTGAACCCACTGCTCCAACAGATCCACGAAATCTATCCGCTTGACTATGGCAGATATTACCGATTGTCATTTAGAAACTGGGAACGAGTTTGGCATGAAACGAAATGCGTTTCTTCTCTTATGCGTCGCAGAGTTTTCGTTTTATTTCCGGTAAAATATTCAGTAGGAATTAATACTCATGTTTTATTGCATCCTGTTGTGTAAATCACAATAGATAATGTTTATTATAATCCTGCGAACACAACACAATTTCCAGCAGGTGTAGTTAGCTGTCGTAAACAGCACCTGCACCTGCTGGAAATGGTGTTGTGTTGGCAGGACTATGAATGAATGTATAAGGGATGGGCCTTCTCGGCCCTTGCACCGCGACCTACAGTGGTCTATTGTGCTTTTGGCAGGACTATAGTAAACACAACACCATTTCCAGCAGGTGGAGTTGATGTCTGAGGTAACACCTCACTTGTTGCAAATATTGTTGTGTTGACAGCAATGTAACAAAGAATATCTGTTGGAATAAATAAATTGGAGACCAATATTTCGTCATTTAATAATGTTAAGATATACAAAATGATTAGTAGTGTCTTCTGGAATATAAAGCCGTGTATTCTGTTGAAAGTCAACCAGCGTTTCGGAGTAACATGTCGTTTCCATCTTCATGGTCGAAGAATAAGCCAAACAATAAACTAGCATGAAGCAGAGTCTTAACTAGCATCGCTGCGAGGCCGCGCCATAGCTCAAACGGTTAGTCGCTGGATTCCCACCGCGGCGGCCCGGGTTCGATCCCGGGTCTGGTCAAGTGGGATTTGTGGTGGACAAAGTGGCGCTGGGGCGGGTTTTCTCCGAGTACTTCGGTTTCCCCTCCAATCTTCATTCCATGAAATTCACCATCATCATAATCACCCGAGGCAGACTACAATAGGCCAATCAGTGGCCGCCGTGCCGAGTGGACCCAGTTGGACTCCACCCCCATTAAACGAATTAAAAAAAATGCATTGATGCGAGAACCTCGAATCCTACGAAGTTAAATGTTTCTTTAACGAATTAGAAGGAAATATATGAATGCACTGTTTATGTAAAATTGTTTCTATGCAGTTCTGAATACATTAGATGTACATGTATTCTAGTCAGTTTGCTGTAATTAAATTTTATTCAATTAGCGATTTCTTTTAAGAACTTAAATATTTCGAATGGTTTCAACGAATTCGCCATTGAAATTAGGAAAACACAAAATGAATATGACTTAATTAATTGCATGTTTATCCGTTATCTCAAGATGCGATAGTTCCCAACCAACGAACTGCGTGTGACAGCATCCTCCTTGAGAAGCTGTTAGTTGCTTGCCTGGTCAAGGAATTAGAGTCGTTTTATAGAACCAGTATGTTTATTATCGTGTTCGAAACAGTCCGCCACTGGACACCAAGGCCGTTCTGTGCCCTCCCTATCGCATATGATGGGTGAGCTCACTTTCTCAAAAACAGGCTCTAAGTGCCGGTTATAGAAACATATACCTCATCCATAACATCGTCATAGGAAAACATTGACTTTGTCGATTTTTTGTGGGTCATTTTACGATACTGTTAGTTGCAAGATTAAATAACAAATTTAAATATAAATGGGTTTATTGCACTATGTTAAGTGGACGTACATGTATGTTAAAAGCTCATTCACGCAACTTTATTTGTAATAATTCGAAAATTTACATGTTTCAACGTCAATATTACACCGTCGTTAGATTTCTCCAACAGAATGTTCAGTAGACATTCTGCATGTTTTTGAGTAGTGTTGCTAATGGACTAAGATACTTATCTGTTTAGGATTTGAGGTTCTTGCGTGGTGATTATGAAAAGTTCTGTGTTCTGAGATAACGCTATGTAGACCATCGAAAATCGTTTCGGATAAACATGTTGCCTTGACTTCTCAAGGTCGAAGAATAAATAAACCAAGAAACCAGCGTGAAACATGTATAAAGCAGAACACGGCCTTACATCCCAGAAGATATAACTTACTTATCTGTTTGTTCTAGTACAGGAAGGAAAAAATATACGTATATAAATTATCTCTTATGACTGA
This sequence comes from Cryptotermes secundus, assembly GCF_002891405.2. NCBI lineage: Eukaryota > Metazoa > Arthropoda > Insecta > Blattodea > Kalotermitidae > Cryptotermes > Cryptotermes secundus. The sequence goes on from NW_019744117.1 coordinate 301,253, forward strand.
TTTTATAACATATAATTGTAAAACTGAAGTGATACCACGTTGAGCGGGGGTTGTATAAAGAATCTCGGCTGGGGTTTTTGGAAACGTGGTAATTGAGAGTTGGCTGTAAGCTAGCTGCAGGCTAATTGCGCAGTGTGTTGCATCACGGTATGATGCAGTATAATCTAGAGCAACATGTATTTCTCTATGACACCTATGTGAAACACGGATCTGCTAGAAAGTATCGGCGAACATTTAGACATAAATTTCGTGATAAACTAGTTGCCAACAGACAAGAAAATCACAATTTGGTGAAGAAACTTAGAACAACGGGACTCTTAANAGGCCTAGGCCCACTGGGGCTGTAGTACCAAGGAAAAAAAAAAAAAAAAAAAAAAAAAAAAAACATAAGCGCCGAGTGCTTACTGAGGATAAGTTAGATGACATAGAGGCCAGACTTGAGCATACACCTAGGGAATCACTGAAACGTCTAGCTCAAGAGACTGGAGTGCCAAAGTCTAGTGCAAGAAGGGCAACACAATTACTGAAGCTTAGACCTTATAAAACAATTGTAATCCACGCCTTGCAGCCTCGATCCAGCTAGCAGGGTTCATTTTTGCAGTTGGTTTCTGCAGTCTGTCGTCGAAGGTGAGATCGGTCTGCAATTGACATTCTTTTCTGATGAAGCGTGGTTTCACTTGCAGGGATACATAAATACGCAAAATAATCGCTACTGGAGTTCACAGAATCCACTTCTAACCCACGACGTCCTGTTCCATCCAGTGAAAATTGGTGTCTGGTGTGATGTCAAGTGAAACAAAGACTATTGTACCTGTACTTTTTAACGAAACAATTAATTGAGAAAGATCCCTACGTGTAAAAGGACTGCACTTTCAATAGCTCCTGTGATCTATGAATTGTAACTACTTCTTTCCGAATATTATGGGCCGTCAAGCATGCTGATTCATTGCCAAAATTCGTGTACGTCTCGCGGCAATCGGTGCCCTGGTCGCCGTGAAGCGCAAAGACATGGAACAAGTCAGTAAAGTAAAAATCCTTCCAGTATAACAAAATTCTGCAAGCAACAAGAAGAAGTCATACAAAATCATGAGAATGAACATGTTCGCAGCATAGCACACGGCAAAGCCGGACATAGAAAATATAAGAGGCTTAAACTTGGCGGTGGACAAACTTGCGACCTTTTCAAGTGACTAAGCTGTAGTTGCAGCATAAGATACGTAAGATCTGCTTTGCAAAGGCTGTACTAACAGTGGAGTTGTATATAATGCAAAAGTTGGCCGCGCTATGGCTCAGGCGGTTAGTCGCTGGCTTCCCACAGCGGCGGCCCGCGTTCGATCCCGGATCTGGTCAAGTGGGAGTTGTGGTGGACAAAGTGGCGCTGGGGCAGGTTTTCTCCGAGTACTTCGGTTTCCCCTGCAAATCTTCATTCCACCAATTGCTCCACAATCACCCTCACCTATCATATGGGGCTGGTACAATAGGCCACAAGTGGCCGCAGTACAAGGGACTTAGTCCCATCCCACTAGCAATAAAAAAATAGTGCAAAAGGAAGAATGTTCAGTAATATGCTATATGTGCGAAATATACACTTGACGAAAGGCCAAGCATAGTCATAAGAGACAACCCTATCTTCTCATCTGAGAGAATGTCACATAAATGCTATGACTGCAAGAATTCGGTTGAAAAAAGAGTCTCTGGTCGTGAATCTCAAGGTGCTCAACGCAGGGCGAACTGTTTGGCGGTAAATCGCCAGTCGTAAAGTAACTTTGTCTCTGACTCTGACGAGGTATTATTCCGACATTTTCTTGGATCAACTGAGGAAAACCGAGGGAAAACCTCAGGATTGTCGGTATCTGAGCTGGGTTTCGAAATGAACATCTCCCGCAAGCAGGTCTGTAGATTTAGCGTTACGACAACCCGCTCGGTAACGTTCCCCTTTTCCTCAATAAAGAATATAACTCATCTTGATGGCTTAGTAACGATGAATAGCAGTCAGTTTTAACAATGTAATGAATCTTCGAGTTCCACAAAAGGCGGAAATATTCTTTGACAAACTGAGGGCTGTGAGCAGTTCCTGAAGGACTCTTCTGTGGAGTTGGTTAATAATAAGGAATAACTTAACTCCTTGGAGCAGAATCGTTCTTGAGAATCTGATAGCCATTCAGCTGGTCAATAAGTGTCCTGTGATTTATGGAACTCATGTTCGTAAGCCCCTGCATTCGGACCATGTGAATGGTGAATGGCTTTCTATAGCAGACCCCAGAGAGAAATTGCGGCTACCATTTAGCTGAAAGTGTAGTAAGATTCAGCCTCTGAAAGCTCACAGATTTCTTTCGTCCAGACGTGAATAATACTCAAAAACTATTGCCCCATGACGATACTAGTGATTCGTCACGCCATTCTGTGGGAATTAAACACATCCTTCAGCTGTGAGTCAGGATGCTACTATAGTTCCAGGACATGACAGTTCTGCTCATGTGCAGTCACTCATAACATTTATCTGCATTTCGTCTTTCTAAACCAGGGGTCTCCAAACTTTTCGAAACGCGGGCCACGTTATGTAATTCAGCACTTTCAACGGGCCGGATAAAATGAGAAATCAATAACTCTAGGTATATGAGTTTTATTGAGAGCACAGAATTTCATAAACTAAATACAAAGTACGTGAGAATAAATTATCGTATATTAATGACAACAGACAGTAGCAGCAAATGCTCATATTTTCATCACAAATTGTAATAAAGCAATTAATGTGAATGACGGAACTCTTTTTGCATTCTTAAAATCTGATTAAATTGAGGTTCAAATTTTGAAACGCTAATCACAAGTAGCGACTTTAAATGTCCATCGGATAAATTTGCTCTGTATTTCAACTTGATGTACTTCATCTGGGAAAAAGTTTGTTCACACAGATATGCCGTCCCAAAAATGGAGATAAATTTACAAGCCGGCCGTTGTAGAATGGACTAAAGTTCCGGTAGCCTTATCAACATTCCTCGCTACCAATTCTCGGAACAGTTAGAGCAAAACTGGACATAAGTTGCCTTTAATACAAAAATGGTAATAAGTATGACACCGGCGGTGATGATGATCTGTTACAATTACACTGCACCACTGAAAGAAGTCTTGTGCACAAGACGGCTAGTAACGAACTGCTCGCGCTACCTACATTGCCACGAAGTGACACTGCCGATCGAGGCCGAACAAGTACGAAGAAATACCGCGCAGTACACGGTCCAGAATTATTAAAATTGTGAATAATATTAATATTAACATAATATGGAATATCAGTATATTTTAAACACAATCTTAATTAATGAATTTGAAATCTATGAACAAGTATTGTTTTACCAGTACTCATTGGAAAATTAGTTCAATTGGCGCATTTCTGCACAATTCTTTCGCGGGCCGGATAAAATCACATCGCGGGCCACATGTGGCCCGCGGGCCGTAATTTGGTGACCCTTGTTCTAAACCAGGAGACTGCCCTGTTTGAAGTGGTGATATTAATGCATTAGTCACTAAGTAGCACTGACAGAATGACACTGAACAGGGAGTAAAAACCGCTGTAATCTGAGTTAACGGCTTAACACTACTTTATATCATAATTCATAACTGAGGAAGGAGCCCACTTATGAAGTCTCGTTGTTTAAATTTTAGTTTCATTTTAGCGAGCTCTGTTATTATAGCAAATAGATCTGTGTCCTCAGAACGCCAGGGTTTTTTTTTTTGTAATTCACATATTCTCTACATATTATAGCACGTAGACCCGTTGCCAAATAATGACCATGTAAATAACGTCCGCTTCTAGGCAACAGATTCTTAACATGAAGCAATTGAACAGCAACCGAGGAATGGTGTATTCTGTGAGGTCCGATTAGCAACAATTGAACAGCAGCAAAGGAACGACATTTTATTTGCGGTCCATGCCGAGATGTTATAAGCACGAGAGATAGTGAGAGGTAGTGCAGTGCAGGGAAGTGAAGAGTTGGTTAGTAATTTAGTGAGAACTGCAGTTCAGTCCTTGTGAGGCGCTGATGTTAAAAGCTGTTGAGGCACGGGGATAGTTCGGAAACCAAGAGCAAGGGGAACCTCCGCCGTTGAAAGAATTTACCAGGCAACGAATAATGGAGGCTATAACAGACTGAGAACACTAGTGTGTGTGTGTGTGTGTGTGTGTGTGTGTGTGTGTGTGTGTGACAGTGGACTGTAAAATGTAGTAACGAATTGTATGTTAAAGTGTGCAATAAATCGATTCACCAATCCTAACCCCGTCTGTAGTCACCCATAACACATGACAGTATACCTAGTTACATTGGGTATGCTCTCTTTCCTGTTTTGCTAGTACTACTACTAGACGTAGATGGGAGAATAATATTAAAATGAATCTAATAGAAATAGGATGGGGTGTGGACTGAATTAATATGGCTCAAAATAGAGACTAGTGACGTATCCTTGTGAACCTTCGGATTCCATAAATCGCTGGAAATTTCTGGAGTGGTTGAGCAGTTGCTGGTTTCTCAAAAAGGACTCAACTACATGGAGTGTTAGCCATTATTATTATCTTTACTGCCTACGCCGTACTTTCCAGTCTCTAAGTAGTTATATATTTCTATTCCCTCGTAAACTCAAATGAAGGTTACAACTTAATTTTCCCATTTATGTCCCATTTTAAATAAATATTTTCCGTTATCTTTAATTGTTATATTTGGACAATTTATTATTTTCTTACGTGCTAAATGCTCGTTTATACTGTCATTTACTGCATACAAATTCTTCTCTATTCTTTTACGTTTCTGTAAATTTTAGCATCATATATTTAACATTCTTCTCCCCCAAACATAGGGGACACCCTTTATCATATTCTTTCTTGATCCCTCTCAATTTCCAGATCATTGCTTTCGACAATTCTATCCCACTGCTCTCATTCTTATGCATTCATCAGTGTATCTCTCTTAACTAACGTCTAAGACCCTTTATTGTGCAGAATGTATCCAGGTAAAGAAATACATAAATAAATAGATTTTATAGGAGTCGGTATAGCAACGGACTGTTGGCTGGATGGCCGGGGATGGAATTCGGGCATGGGTAAGGTTTATTCTTCTCCATAGCATCCAGGCCGAATCTGAGGCCCACCCAGCCTCCTCTTCAATTGGTACCGGACACTCTTCCCTTAAGGGTACAGCGGCCAGAGCGTGAAGCTGATCATTCACCTCCATCTGGTGGAGCTATACCTGCACCCCCCATATGCTTTCGTGGCATGGTGCATAATTATTTAAGCACAGGGGCAACTTTACCTTTTTGTATAGTTTTTACGTTCTTTGTTGCGATGTTGATCAGAGCGACCTGACTTCAGAATGTAGTGTAAAACTGGATTATTCGATGCGGTATGTGTAATTTTCTCATAAACGAAATTCGAGTTAGAACTATGACAAAGTAGCAACCACTTCTCCCTCACACACTTTCCATTTCGGCCGGCCTTCTGATTCTTTCGTCTCTTTCCATGTTGCGTAACCTTACGGTGTACTAACGTACCGCGTGTGTGATAATCGGGTTTAGCCCACTTTCTCTTTAAGAAAACATTGCCCACTTAAAAGATATTGTCTTGAGTTTTCGACCGTTTATTTTGGTGTCTGATGTCCCCTCCCCCCAATAAATTCTGTCTTCAATTCATTCTTTTACAAGTATTTTTTTATTGATAGTGGGGTGGGACTAAGTCCCACTAAGGCCACTTCTGGCCTATTGTACCAGCCCCAGATGATAGGTGAGGGTGATTGTGAAGCAATTGGTGGAATGAAGATTGGCATGGGAAACCGGAGTACTCGGAGAAAACCTGCCCCAGCGCCACTTTGTCCACCACAAATCCCACTTGACCGGACCTGGGATCGAACACGGGCCGCCGCGATGGGAAGCCAGCGACTAACCGCTTGAGCTATGGCGCGGCCCTTTTAGAAGTAACACAGACTGATTTCCATGCAATATTATTATACTAAAAAGTCTGTTACGCCCATGTTACTTTTATAGTCTTCTGGGTTGTCACTTCGTATAATGTTGAAGATGAATTCTACACTTTGGAGAAATATGCTACCTCAATCTTCATAGTCTGAGACATGTGACCATGAAAATGGATAGTGTAGTGACACACAAACCACAATCTGAACAGACACTGCCGTGAAAACCTCGCACCAAATATATTACATTATTGTGACGTGTATACCCATTGCTAGGTAACGACTCGGTAAATGTATTCCCGCGAAGCGTACGCATGTAACAGAAGGACGTCCATTTCTAGGTAACGGACCAGTAAACACACATCATTAACAATAAAGGCTGTTTTCTGCGTGGTCTATGCTGAGGAATTATGAAAGGACACAGTCAGAAAACGCGACCAAGCAGAGTAGTCGAGTCGGAAATGAAGGGCAGAGTTTCGAGACGCCAGCCTGCCGGGATATGAAGTCGAGTATTCGGAATTGACAGTCGCAAAATAAGACCAAGAAAGGGAATGAATGGTGCAAAGAAGACTTCATGTGTGATTTGAAGTTACAGTGAGACTGTAATAAATCCGTTGCCTGGATACGACTAGTGAAGAGAGAGAACCCTAGTGCGTGTGCAGCGGTAAACTGTAATGTGTGTAGAATAGCGTTAGCGCTGTAATTGCCTGTAGTCCCGAGTTGTGAATGTATAGACTGTCAGTAAGTGTAGTCATTCAGTTCAAAAACCCACGTCTTATAAATCATCCCTACAGGTGATATTATATTCATATCGTCATTAACACCTTACAGACGGACTGACACTAGCTCCACATTATGTAGGTCTTCAAATTGTGTGTCGATGCGGAACCCAGAAATATGCAGCTGTAGATTGCTCAGAATTGCATTTAACTTTCAGTCTTACGGCGATAACTACTGAGCCATTGTAAATAGAAATATAAATTTAATTGAATTAATTAATAATAAAGAATAATATTTCCCTCAATTTTATGAGATTTTTAATGATTCAATAATCATAAAGCTGTACATATTTTGGTCCTAGTTGGCCATATTTAGGGGCAACCATTACTCAAGTAAACCATAAATCAATTATATAAAATATTTTAAAAATTTTGAGTCATTTAAATTCAACACCTCCGCTCTATAGGCCACTACTGAAATGCCCCAAAATGAAAAGCTTATCACAGAATGTACAACCCTTAGAATTTCACTGACAGGACAACATAAAAAGCATAGAACTTCGTCCAAAATCTGACGTAACACATTCACTCAGTCACACAAGGAGTTGAGCCCTTCTTGAGAAGCTGCCAATTGTGCAGCTACTCAAAAGCTTCCCAGCATTTTAGGGAACCCAAAGGTTCATTACTGTGTTCACAAGAGCTCTCCACTGGTCTCTATCCTCAGCCAGATCAATCCAATCCATTCCATCCTATTTCTCTAAGATCCATTTTAATATTGCCCACCCACTTACGCCTTGGTCTTCTCAGTGGTTTCCCTCCTTCCGGTTTTCCCACCAATATCATATAGGCATTTATCCTCTCCCTGTTTGTGCAACATGCCCTGTCCATCTCATCCTCCTCGACTTGTTCATCGTAATTATGCTTGGAGAAGAGTACAAGTTATGAAAGACGTAACACATTACCAATTTTAAATGTTTTAAGAATTTTTAGTTGTATTTACTTTAAATTTCTCTAATATTTTAAAATATTTGAAGCGAATTCTGTCGAATTTTCTTTAGTACTTGTAGTCGCTGAAGATACCCTATCGAGGACGATATGTCGGGCCGCATGATTATTGAATTATTAAAATATTTCATATACCTGGTGGCAGTTTTTTACTTATCTTAAGGAATATAAATATCTGTAGGGAGATGTGTCACAAATATGTTTACAAATTCTGTATATACCAATATTTATTATGCTAACTATTTCAGAATTGGTGAGAATGAATTTTTGATGTTATATCTGATGATTTAAAAGTTGTCGGAATTTGTGCCAGTGGAAATTTAACCTGTGACTATTCTGATGTGTGCCGCAATTCAGGTTTCCTCTGTTCGACTCTTGTTGCACTCTATTTCGTGAATTTGAGCATCGTGGCTTTTGTTGCAGTTTTTCTTCATATTTGGTCTGTATGAATCTTGTTGCATTCTGTTGCTTGATCCTGCTGTGTGTGACTCTTGTCGCATATGCAGTTCAGACTTGGCCTGCGTATATCGTGTTACTTTCTGTTGTTTGATCCTCCTCTGTGTGACTCTTATCGCATATGAAGTTCAGACTTGGCCTGCATATATCTTGTTACTTTCTGTTGTTTGATCCCCCTCTGTGTGACTCTTATCTCATATGCAATTCGGACTTGGTCTGTATGATTCTTGTTGCCTTCTGTTGCTTGATCTTGCTTTGTGTGACTCTTGTCGCATATGCAATTCGGACGTGGCATGTATATATCTTGTTACTTTCTGTTGCTTGATCCTGCTTTGTGTGACTCTTGTTGCAGTCGCACGTCAGGCTTGGTCTGTATGATTCTTGTTGCATTCTGTTGCTTGATCCTGCTCTGTGTGACTCTTGCTGCATATGCAATTCGGACTTCGTATGCATGGTTCTTGTTGTATCTCTCTCGTAAGCTTGTTCTGTATGACTATTGGGCACTTTCTCTCCTTATATTCATGTTACAGTTTCTTGTGTGACTTTGCTTTATGAGACTCTTGTTGAAGTCGGTCGCCTTTCAATATATTGCGATCGATGTCACAGTGAAAATCGAAAACATGCAAAGAAACAGATGTAAACATTAGCTGATTTCATGACGTGTCTTCTTTTTCTAGAACTAGACATTACTGTTGTATCGCTAGTGGAAGCTGGCACTCACTTCTCAATTAGTCTGGGAACGATTTTGGAACATAGTTTCGGAAACCAAGATCAGGTTGATACTAATATCAGAATAACGCTAGTTTAAATTTAAATGGAAATCATAAAAAGTATTCAGGGCACAATTTTTGTGTACATGTAAAATTCATTCCGGCAAAAATAAATTTCGTCAAAAATATTTTAATAAATCTATTTATAATCCACCAAATGCCAAATATAGAAATTTCTTGACCTGTATGTACACAGATGTACTAATCTTACCGCAATATTTGCCACTCAGGCATTTTTACTAACCATTTTATTATACTGTCGTCTGTTCCTATTCATAACTATTACCAATTATGTCACCTTTTGCTGCAAACTCATAAGTAACATACGTAACAATAGACTAACAAGCATTTTCTGTCTCCATGTGGCCGTGCCCGTAACTATTGTCATCTCTGATTGGTAACATACATACATATATACACACATACATATATTATATAGACTTAGTATTTTATATAGCCCTCTACTGGTATATCGCTGAACGAAATCGTAGGTTATTCAGAGCTGTTAATAATTTTAAGTATGAAGAATTCTTTAAGAATAAATGTAGGAAACGTTGTATTCCCAACAGCAACATAGGGTTTTTTCTCAACTTGAATCCTTTAACAATTTAGAAATATTTATTTTGAAATCTTCGAATTAATTTTATAAATATTTTCTGAGTTTTATACATTTCATGTCAGTGAGTTAAATGAGAATTTGAAATATTCTCTACTAACCTTTAATAGCATACGCGGAACTGTTGAGGGTAATTGCAGTAGAAGTTTGCTGTGGACAGTCTCTATACTAGGAAGAGCAGTGAAGAGTTTAAATGAGCCTCATTTCCGGAATAAGATCGACACTTCAGGACAACGCTACAGTTAACTGTTGCAGTAACGCGCGTGATGCCGACAGTTCGAAGTCAAGAGGAAGTGTCCAGTCATCCACATGCAGTGACTGTTCCTTCCTGCAAGGAAAGAACAAATAATCACATTCAGTTACACAATATAAAGTACGGAATAATTAACTTTATCCCTGTATTGAAGTCGGCTTTTCAGCTTAATTTATAAGGGAAGATAGGCCATGTGCGTCTCTCCCGCTATAACTTGTGAACCAACTGACGGATTTTCACGGAATTTTACATGAACAAAATACCATTGGAGACTTCTCCTTCTTTGTATATTCTAATTCCCTACACTTAATAATACCAACATGGTGGCCGTTCAAGCTTATGAGACGGTAGCATCACTGCCGTCGCTCAATATAAAATCCTGAAATGTAAATTAAACCGATACTCGATTCTCTAGAACAAGAGTCTCCAAACTACGGTCCGCAGGCCACATGCGGCCCGCGATGTGATTTTATCCGGCCCGCGAAAGAATTGTTCAGAAATGCGTCAATTGAACTAATTTTCCAATGAGTACTGGTAAATGTGATTCCGAGCTTATTGACCTGACATATTATACTGCAGTTCGATGGCTTAGATGTGGAAAGGTTATTTCGCGCTTCTTTCAGCTCAGGAAGTAAATTGATATACTCGTATTTCTTACCGAGAAAAACCATCACGAACCACTTTTATCAGATACCAAGTGGCTTTGGAAATTAGCAGTTTTGCTGATCTGGTAAACCATATGAACCATTTGAATTTAAAGTTGCAGGGTGAAAATAACTTAGTCTGTGATTTATTTGCACTTATCAAGGCGTTCAGAGCAAAGTTGATACTTCTGGAAAGGCAAGTGAAAAATTGTAACTGTGTTCATATGCTATACTGTGCAGAGTTGCATAAAAAGGGTGAAGCAGAATTTCCATCCTCGTTTACAAATTTAGTCATTTTAGATTTGAAAAAACAATTTCGGAAGCGATTTGCTGATTTGGATTCCAGTGCTCAGGAAATTAGATTGTTCAAAATCTGTTTGACTGCTATGCTGCAGATGTCAAATTCAAATGGAAATTATTGAACTTCCGGAAAATTATCATATTATCATATTATTCCTAAATTAAGCTCAGCCTGCTTTGCAGTTAGAGCTATTAAGCCATTCCTGTCCCTCGAATCGCTTAAGTCAGTATATTTCTCATACTTCCATTCCATAATGACCTATGGATTGATATTTTGGGGGAACTGTTATTATAGTAACACAATATTTAAACTCCAAAAGAGAATTATTAGAATTATGGTAGGGATTGGAAATAGGAAATCGTGTAGAGAATACTTTAAAAAACTAAATATATTACCTTTACAATCACAATATATATATTTACTTTTGATATTTGTGATTAAGAACAGTGAACACTTTAAAAGAAACTCCCAGAGGCATAACAGAGACATTAGGAACAGTCTCGATATGCATTACCCACGGTCTCATCTGTCACTGTACCAAAAAGGCTTACATTATACAGGGATTAAGGTTTTTAATAGACTGCCTGCTCCTATAAAACTATTGTCAAATGATATAAAACAATTTAAAAGCGCATTGAGGGAATTTCTGTATCTTTATTCCTTTTATTCATTAGAGGAATATTTTAATATAATACAATAATATATTTTATAATTTTATTTTGATTTTATATTTATAATGTTATATATTTGATAATATTATATTTATATCTTGATTTTAGCATACTGTGCAGAAATGTGATAAATCTATTATATGTGTAGGCTATTCTTATTTTATTGTACCTATTTTATTGTTGACAAAGCTCTGTATAGGAACTGTTTTTTCTTTTATAATTAACTTTGACATGTTCTACATCCTGTGGCATGTTTGTCAATAACGATCTATGGAACAAATAAAAAGTGAAAGTGAAAGTGAAAGACAAATACAAGGAAGGAAATTTGATCGAATTTTATAAATTTCTGAACTCTGAGCAATTTCCAAATTTAAAGAAATTTGCTTGTAAATTTATCTCCATTTTTGGGACGACGTATCTCTGTGAACAAACTTTTTTCCCAGATGAAGTACATCAAGTCGAAATACGGGGCAAACTTATCCGATGAACGTTTAAAGTGGCTACTTGTGATTAGCGTTTCAAAATTTGAACCTCAATTTAATCAGATTTTAAGAATGCGAAAAGAGTTCCATCATTCACATTAATTGTTTTATTATAATTTGTGATGAAAATATGAGCATTTGCTGCTACTGTCTGTTGTCATTAATATACGATAATTTATTCTCACGTACTTTGTATTCAGTTTATGAAATTCTGTGCTTTCAATAAAACTCATATACCTAGAGTTATTAATTTCTCATTTTATCCGGCCCGTTGAAAGTGCTGAATTACCTAATGTGGCCCGCGGTTCGAAAAGTTTGGAGACCCCTGCTCTAGAAAATGTGGGAGCCTCGACGTCTCACAATCTTACATGCCTCTACGGCCTGTTACAGGGATAGCTTTACCTTTTACCTTCTTTGTTAAAGTTGTTGTTTGTATAAAGCAGAACAAGGCACGCGGTAGCGTAGTTAGTTGAGCCACTAAGCTACAAGCTGGAAGGTCGCGGGTTCGATTCGCGATGAGGTCATTAGATTTCTTAATTGACCTAATACTTCCAGCCGCACTATGGCCCTGAGCTCGACTCACTCTCCAACATAAATGATTACCAGGAATCTTCCGTGAGGGTGAAGAGCGTCCGGCGCTTGAGGCTGACAAATTCAAAGTTATCTGTGAAGCGACTGTCTAGAGCAGTCGTGTCAAACATGCGGCCCCTCAACTTTTAGAGCTAATTCATAATAAAATCAATATTAAAATTTTAGTAGAAATATTTTTTGTAAAGACAATATTCCAACAGACCAGAAGACAAGAAGTCTCACGCAGACATAAATTAGCAGGCTGCAGGAAAAGTGATTCTGAGAATTGCAGAAGGGTTTGTCCAACTAACGGTTTGTAAAGTTCGTGAAGGACAAACTATTGTATTTCAGAAGGTTAATGCACTAAAATCCGCACAGCCTCACCACCCCAAGTATTTCCAAGAATCCCTTTTGGTGGCGTAGTAAGAATGCAAGGAGGGTGGCAACTGACAGAAAAGTGCAAGGGATTTCTACCTTCAAAACTAGCTTGCAACCCCCAGTCATTGTCTAATGGGCTGCTAGCAAACTTTTACTTTTATAACCATTGAGACAAGATACGCCTTCCTACTAGTCCGGTAGGCTCTTGTACATTGTCATTCAGTTCATTTTCACACAGCGACAGGTGCTGATGTTACATTGTGATGAACGTATAAAGGTTATAATTAAACATTAAATTATCAACTACGAGTTTTCTTGTATATGTACAGTAACTTTTAAAGGGCAATGTCGCTTTCAAAAAATTCAAGTAGCAAAAAAAGAACTATTGAAAGTGAGCGCCGTGTTTTTCAAGAAAAATGGGAAATCGCTTATTTCTGTTGTGAAATAGAAGTTAAAATTACATGTTTGATTTGTGGGCAAAATATAAGTGTTCCACTTTAGATAATTAAATTGAAATCATTCCTAAATAATAAATATGATTAAATTTCCTTGTATCAAAATCTAATGTATATTTCTATTTTGAAGTGCGACCCTGGACTATTATTTATAGGGCTGAGGTGGCCCTCTGTACAAGTTGAGTTTGACATGCCTGGTCTAGAGAAGGTGGCAGCCTCACCGTCTCACAATCCTATGGGCCTTCGCGTCTTATTACAGGGACAGCTTACCAAAGCAAAACAACAAGATTTCGTGTGGGGAAGAAAAAGGGACAATTTATAGGCGCTTCGGCTGCTGTTATAAAATTCAGGTTAAGACCTTAATAAAGAGGTCCGTCATGACCTTAATTAAACTTACACGCTTGTCAGAAAGTAGATGGCGACCTTCAGTAATCTGTATTTAACTGTAAGTTTGGAAACTATAAACTGATGAACCATCACAGTTAAGCATGCAAAATTTGGCGCGATGATGGATTGCAAACGTGTAAGCCTGCCGATATTTTTTGCCCGGTGTCCTCCACGGTCAGCGCATTAGAGCGAGTCTATGCTACGAACTTGCTTCGTCTGCAGAGAGAACATTCGTAGGCTGGCAGTGGCAAGTGGCAACAGGCACCTGGGAAAAGCACACAGTATCTACTAATAACAGCGATCGTACGAGCTCAACGTCTACCTTCTTACTGAGTCAACATAGTGTCGCTGCGCATGGTCCCCAGTCTTAGGCTCGCCGACTTGCGTCAGACCACTATGCATCAGAGATCCATCGGCCAAAATCTGCCCGTGTTTGACAGGTGCAGACATGGAAACGATGAGGAACCCCGTGTTATATGTGGCAGGTATAACATAGCAGAAACTGTACCAGTGGAAATAATGCATCATTAACTCTTATAATTCTCTAATACACATTAATAGTTCTGGAACCAGAATGGCTCAGTTGGTACAGCGACTAGGCTAAGGGTTGGATGACTGAAGAATTTAGGTTCGATTCCCGGCAGGGGCAAAAGGCTTTGCTCCATAGCATCCAGACCGGCTCTAGGACCCACCTAGCCTACTTCACAACGGTACCGGAGGCTGTTTCCTCGGAGGTAAAGCTGACCATTCACCCCCATCACGTGTCAAGGTTAAAATGGTTTACCTATACATCCACTCCCCCATAAATTGACATGGTGTAATGCTGAAATAAACTAAGCACAGTGACAACTTTACCGTTTTACTTCTAATTCACAAGCCTTTTTAGTTTTGTGATGTAGACTCGGAATATTGAAGTAAAGTAGGCGCCGAAATTTCTTTTAAAATTGCATTAATGAACGCGCGATTCGTACGGCTGGCCATTTTACGCAAGTCTTCCTACATTATCTACAAGTTCAATAGCCGATTTTGATTAAATCTTTTACTTACGGGTCTATACCATAGGTCGTAGACCGCGTCTCATCTTTGTCGATACCTGTCTGCATGACTCAGAACTAACCAGCAAACTAACGCCATGAGCTGAGTCCTTCTTGAGCAGCCGCCATTTATTCAGCTACTCAAAAATGTTCCAACATTTTATGGAACCCGACGGTTCATTACCATGTTCACAAGAGCCCTCCACTGATTCCTATCCTGAGCCAGATTAATCCAGTCTTCACCAACCCATCCTCTTCTTGTTTATATAATACACATAAATCGTTAACGTATGCTATTTTGTCTTCATATATGGCAGTAAGTAGTAACGAATAGGAACAGAAGATGGTAGAATTAAACGCGCAGTAGAAGTTATTCTTAGTCGTTGTTGCAAGCGGCCTCCGTAGTCTAGGGGTAACGTTCCCACCTCATGACTCTAGGTACGCGGGTTTATAAGCCGTGGGTCCCGTGTCGTAGATTTACGGCACGTAAAAGAACCTCATGTTTCTAGGAGACCTCTGAGAAAAATTATTAGGTAAAAACTTTCCCGCCCAAGTAGTTTCCAATGCCTCTGGTAGATGGGGGAAGTAGCAAGGTACCGAGGGCCGACCTCGTTGGCTCAACGGGGCTGATAGCACGCACCGTCTACCGGTAGGGTATGGGAACAGTAGAAATTAAAGGGGGACGCACAGTGGACCAATAACTGGTCTAAGTGCATGGGGAAACCCACCCCCTCCAATAATAATAAAATAATAAGAGTCGTTGTTGCAGTGTTTGTCTTTGCCAAAGAATTTCGTAGCATAGAGCTTAGTGCATCCTTCCATCAGTCTATGTGTGTCTGTATGTATATCCCCTTATCATCGCTAGGCAGTGGCTCGGTAAAAACTTTACAGCGGCAAAGAATACACACGCAAAAATAGAATTGTTTGACGCATCATTTTGTATGCTGTCTGTGTCATATCATAGGAAAACAGGTGATTAGTTCTTCCCAGAATTTCTTGTTATTCATTTACGTGCTGAACTCAACAACCGAGAACCAGTTATAGTCATCACGAATACAAAACAAGGCCAGAACAAAGAGAAACAACNCTGGGAGAGCTCAGTGGAGGATCATCTGAAAGACATCTCGGCGTCAGCAAAACTCTGGACAAAATGAGACAGTGGTGCGGCTTGTTACACGTGAGGAGCATCGTTAAGAATTCGTGCCAACGATCTGACACCTGCGCATCAGCTGAGGTCCTCGAACCCGGAGCGGGGCTTCATGTACCAGTATAACAGCGGTTAGCCGACCGAGAGGAAACCCATCGCCATCGTAGGATTCCTTCAGCACAGCCAGAGGGGAAATGGATACCTCCTGACTGCCATGGACTATGTGATCAAGTGGCTGCACGTTTACGCCATCTCTTAACAAGGGGCTTCATGGAGCCTGACGTTATGCTGACCAGCTTCTGTCGTTTCGGAGTCCCGAGCGACCAAGGCCGGAACTTTGAGTCGCATATTCTGCAGTAAATGCTACGACGCCCCAGGATCCGCAAGAAGTGCCCTACTTCTCTGCATCAGCAGTAATTGTGCTGAGATATGGGGTTGTTGCGGCGTTGAGTATCAAGATTATAATCTTGTGAGATGTTGCGTCGTGTAGTTTGGTAGATGAGTACAAACGTTTCAGAGGTATCTAATGTCTCCTTTGTCAGTGTAGAAGAGGACTTGAATATGACACAGTAAATTCCTTTGAAACGTTAGATCCCATCTCAGAAAACCATAATCTTGCAATATTGCTATTTAATAGAGAGGATGTGGGAGGGAGTGTTCGCAGTCTATATTAATAAGCTGTTACCACGGTCAGTTCCAGACTTTCAAAGCAGGTTGGAGACCATCGCAGACTTTGCTACCGAACTTGCGTTTAAGCCTTTTAAGACTAATACTGATCGCCAAAGAATATTCACGATATAAGAACAATTTTCTTAACTTTTGACTTTCTGGCATTAATGTCTGTTCTCTAGTATCTATAAAGAAGGATCTGTGACTTAATTCCCACACCTTTCCACTATTTCGACCAAATTTGGCGTGATTGTAGAGGACCTTCCCACGGAGGTTTCAGACACGTGAAACACCAAACAACATATTTTTTTTCCTTACTGCTCGAGAACCATTTGTTCAAGAGTATTGAGGCTTTCGGCAATAGATAGAACTTACATAAACAGCTTTACGTACTCCATATGTGTTATATTTTCTTACTTTTTAAACTTTATTATTCCAAAAAAGAAGAGCTTTTAAATATTCGCAAAAATGTGGAGATTTAGTTTGTAGTGGATTTGTTTATTTATTTACAATTATATTAATATAGTTAAAATCAATATTATAGCGATTCATTGTATTAAACCTCCTAATTAAGCATGTGCATTATTCCAGGGCAAATCCGAGTAGATAAGCTGGTTCGATATGTTTACTTTTTTCCTGAACTCCGATTCGGTTTTAAAATTCCGGTAGGGAGGGCGCAGACGCGTATCTTGACCCACGTCTCCATGCTGGCTCCCATCACTCGCCGGATTCACCTGGAGCGAAGAAATTTGTAACTCTGGGAGCTACACAATGGCTGAGAATGAAAGCCACCGTGCTTGTTTTCTGAAGTAAGACCTTGACCATAGTGAAAACAGCCGCTTGGTTTGTTGCGTAATTAGAAAGTAGTGACCACGTCACACAGCCTGACCCTTCACAATTTAAAGAAGGAATCTGTTTGTTCGACTTATTGATGTTACACGATTACACAAGATATGTATACCTTGCTTTTACATAGAAGTCGATAACGTGTTAATCTCTCTGTGTATATATTCATGTATGGTTTGTTTAATGCGTTTATTTTTATTCATGTATGGTTTGTCTACCGACGCTATTAGTTAACTCGGAATGGATAGCAGCAGTGGCCAAACGTACTGAACGTCGGAGCAGTGTACGATAATTTTCAGAACTTCGGAAGCCGCAAACGTCCGTGGGTTGGATAGCACGGGTGTTCAGATGCAAGCTTTCACGCAGAATTTTTTTAAATGTTTAATGAATATATAAAAATAGAACCGATTGATATTCTTTCCACGAGTTGCATTCGCGACTCACAGTTTGGTCATGTCTTCTATTTTTCTTCGAATTGTAGGATGACTAATGATTAACGAATTTGCAATAATGTGGAAGGAAGCAATCGTAGCCAAGTTTGAGGCATTATTCTGGCATTCGCCTGATCATTGGGTCAGCTTCCAAAACCTTTGTTTTTAACTAATATCTAATAAATCTTTAGGTTATAACATGCCATCGTCATAACCTTTAGACTTATCTTAATTCTGATGTGTTCGCAGTTAAGGAGGCTCTTCTGTCTGATCTGGAGGAGCTGCCAAATCTGAAGATTGGAGATTATATTCTTCACATAGAACTCGATGAGCTGACTCCTGAGGTAAAGGAAATCGCCAGGAAGGAGCTCAGGGAAACGCCTGAAGTCAGGAAAGAAGCAATCGTAGAACTCAGAGATCTCCTTCGAGGTAAGGATTGCTTTCCATCTGGCCAACATGTAATTCAGCTTCATGTGCCATGAAGTTCCCAGATGGTGTAAAGAATTAGATCAATACAGAACAAAATGAAACCCGCCAGTTAAATTTAAATATCTTTATTTTCTTCTTTTTTTTTATTTTGAGGTACTATAAGGACTTCCGACTATACAGCACTGATTTTTATAATGATTAATGAGCAAGGAAGACTTGGAAGAAAACTGTCCTGGCCAAACTGAGTAGTACCCCAAAGTTTTGCTTGGAAGGACTGAGGAAAACCACGAAAACCGTCAGTCAGGATAGCAGAGATTCTAACTGAGCATCTCCCGAATAATTTTGCAAGTTCGGAGCATTACCGCTACAAAAACGTGCTTGATGCTTGAATGGAAAATGAAATTGGCTGTCTGCTATGGTGTGACGCATTGTAGCTTTGTGACGTTCTTCGATTTTTGGGGAGATATGGACTAGATTCATCTGGCTGAGGATGGGGACTAGAGGTGTGCTCGTGCCAACTCAGCAATTATCCTTCATAAAAGATAGGAAAAATATTTTGACTAGCTAATTGAACTATAGCTTCTCAAAATGGCATAACCCATGGAGTTAGTTAACTCCGACTGTACACATCTAGTGGACAGGTTTTTATTTAAATAATGTAGTCAGACCCTATCCATGGCATAATTGTATAAGAGTTTTAAACTTTTTTTTTTCAGAGGAGACTGATCTCAAATGTCCTTTAGACAAGGAAGCATGGCTGGTAAGGTTCCTTAGACCGTGCAAATTTTACCCAGAGAGCGCATTTGAGCTGGTGAGTTACACATTTTGTATTGACCCAGAATATTGTAGTTTTTAGACATCAGGAAAGAATACGGCTATATTTCGTTCGTGATGTCCATGGAGGGAACGTAAATACAGTATATGCCGAGTGCGTAGTATACATGCCTGTTGATTCTTTCGCATAGGCAGCTGCCAATAGCTCGACTCCACACAAACGCAAAGTTGTTATTTATTCCGTCAGTATAACAACAGTCCGGTAACCAAGGAAATAATAAAGTCAGCATATAGCGACCAAGTTGTAGCTTTTTTTTTTGAAAACAATACTCTTCTGATTGCGTCTTTGTATTTGTGTGTCTGTTTGGATGCTCTGTCGCTCTTTATCTTTGGACCAGTGGACCGATTTTTATGAACATTAGTAATAATATTATACCATTGTAGTCCACCCCACTGCCATAAATATTTGGTTCTTGCGATGTGTAATAACAAGGCAGACTCGCAAACTTGTGAGGTGGGAACGACCTTATCGACACTTAGATCCTGATATGATATATGGTAGTAGAGAAATATGCAACTACCGTTGAAATAATAAGGTAAAGTTGTCCCTGTGCTTAGCTAATTAAGCACTATGCCATGAATTCGTATGGGGGAATGGATGTATAAAGCTATATTTTCTTGACCTCGGCACTAGCTGGAGGTGAATGGTCAGCTACACGCCCCGGCCGCTTTATCCCCGGGGAAAGAGCCCCTGGTACCCATTCTATAGGAGGCTGGGTGGGCCCCGGAGCCAGTCTGGACGACGTGGAGAAGAGAAAATTCTTGATCCTATCGGGACTTGGAATTCCGACCCCTCTGTCGTCCAGCCCTTAGTCAGTTGCTATACCCACCACACTATCCCGGCTCGTACCGTTGAAACAATTTTCTTTTAAAATTAAAAATAACCATATGACGACCGTCTAATGTTTTAATGACGATAAGTTATGAATCATTTGAGGTAGGCCTTTGTACGGAAGTAGATCATGGTTACACTACGAAATATTGTTTAAGTCAACGGTCATAAACACGGTGACGATGCGACATTTTGAGGTTATGTCCGACAAATTTAATGTGGGGAAACTCTGCAATTTAATGATGCAAATATATATTAATTAGGAAAGTAGGCTGTATCAGTTCAACTCGGGGCTCCATATTGCTAATATCAGTTGCTTTATCTTTAAATTTCTGATTCCAATGTCCGTTTCGTCCATTACATTTTAATCCACTGTCATGTTGAAATGTGTATCACGAACCAAACTTTGCAGTATAGTGATTAGAACTCCTGCTCCGTATTCGAGAAATACGGGTTCGAATCTTGGCTGTAGGCTGACTATTCTTACTGATGATATCGAGTGTTACAATCACAAAACGAAAGCAGTAGTTTCCACCAACAGTTTTAAATAACCTGATGATGACCATTGTTGTTCGAAACATGTAGTTCAATTTA
The DNA here is from genome assembly GCF_002891405.2 of Cryptotermes secundus. Lineage (NCBI taxonomy): Eukaryota > Metazoa > Arthropoda > Insecta > Blattodea > Kalotermitidae > Cryptotermes > Cryptotermes secundus. Next base: position 321,727 of record NW_019744117.1, read on the forward strand.
CAGAAGCTCCTAAATTAGGTTTAAAGGACGCATTGTGTGCATGTAAGAAACTTTCAAACAAATTTTAGAAGGACACTTTGTACGTAAGACGGTGAATCATTGACATTTGTTGAATAACTTACTGATGATTCTCGTGATTTTATCGGCCCACCCAGAAAAACAGATAGGACGTTGCAATCGTATGCTTAGCATATAGTATTCGAGGTTCGATACCCGATCCACAATGCCACAAACTGAGGTTTCTTTTGATAACACATCCAAATCTTTTCAAACTCACTGTTTCCAAATATCGTACGTTTCAACACTGTGGTAAGCAGTGAAGTTAAAAAGATGTCATAAAATGAAAGTACAAGCAACCAATCAGCAAATCAATACAGGCAAATAGGGTGGGTGTGTTTTAAAACGAACTGACATCGTCAACTTTTCCGCTCATCCCTCATCATTCGCTTATAAGTTCGACATTCAGATCAATTTGCCATTTCTTATTCCATGCCTTGTGTCCGCTTCAATTGAAACGCCATCATTATATAACCTAAAACTCGTCAACTTGACATTACCATGTTTAAAGTGAAATGTAATGATGGCTTTAATGTATATCTCTGACCGTGATTCATAGCGTAAGCAAAATGTTGACGTAATACGAACACATTAGTTCTTGGTGCCATGTAATTTTGCCTGTAAATAATATAGTACTTGCTTAACATGCTTACGAACGGAAATCTTATAAACTGCGTACGTGGCTATTCTTTTGTTGGAGCGTCCTTCAGGCTGTATTACCAAAGTTATCTTCAGATACGTGCTACTCAAGAGCCGAAACGAATTTGTAATTTTTTATATGACACACAAATTTTCCACTGGTAGGCACTGTGCATTTGAAGCTGTCAGAACGGCATTTATAAAGATTACTGTTTTTTTTTTGGGATAACACAGTAATCTTCATAGTAGACCTTGGCTGGAATCCAACCGTCATACGTCATTAAATTATGAATCTTGTTCATCCTGTTTTTCTTATCAGATTAGATTATTAATAGAGCGTTCCGGTTTCCAAATTCTTCCGTCCTACTTGTTGAGGTTTATCCATAGTTTCATCCAGTATGGTAGACAATTCCGTGCTGTCTTGTGTCACTTGTCTTCACCCAATCTCTTCTTCTTTTCCTTCTTCGTCTTTAGTCTTCATATCCTGTTTAAAGTCCCCCATGCGTAACTAATTAAGCACTACGCCATGAAGGCGTATGGGGGAGTGGATGTGTAGATCCACATTTTCTTGACCACGACACTAGCGGTGAGTGATCAGCTTCACAACCCTGCTTCTTTACCCCCGAGGAAAGAGCCTCCGGTACCAGTTGGATAGGAGGCTGAACGATGTGGAAAGAGAAAATTCTTGACTCTACCGGGACTCGAACTCCGACCCTTTGATCGTCCAGCCTCGTAGCAAGTCGCTATACCGATTGCACTATCCCGGCTTCTTCAGATCCGTTTACCAGATTCAGTTCAGGATTAATCTCCATAATCATTAATATTGTCGATAGTTAATGGCTCCGTGAATGGGGATTCAGACGTCAATAAGGCCCATTCTGTCTTAAAGGTATTTAATATGAAATTACTTGTCCAGATGTTGCACATCCACAAAGTTTATTTCGAATGCGTGGTGATATTTTCCTTCGAAATTTTATCAGTTTTCTTCTTCTTGTCATTGAGTGATGGGTGAGAATTGTAAATCATTCGAAATCTTTCCCGGCTTTATCCTTACCAATTCATAATTATCGGAGTTACCTCCACGAAAGGCCGCGCCATCGCTCAAGCGGCTAGTCTGTGGCTTCCAACCGCGGCGGCCCGGGTTCGATCCCAGGTCTGGTCAAGTGGGATTTGTGGTGGACAAAGTGGCGCTCCACAATCACTCTCACCTAACATCTGGGGCTGGTACAATAGGCCAGAAGTGGCCTCAGTGGGAGGGACTTAGTCCCACCCCACTAGCAATATAAGAAAAAGAAAAGAAAATACCTCCACGATACTCACCATAACCCACATTTTGAAGGTCCAAACCCCGAGACCGACCTGTGTGAGTAAGGTCCTTCGATGTCTGCATTTCAAAAATGCATTATGTAACTCGTCCTTATGCCTAGATACCATCTTCAGTGTTTATGGATTAGAATTCCGAATTGACTTTGCAAATAGTGAATGAAACTTTTAGACAATTCCTAGACTTCTTTGGCTGGGAAAGAGCCCATCGCAAGAACTATATCTATACAGGAGGATACAAGCTTAAAAGAAACACGGGCATAATGCCCATACCCCGAGCAGGATTTGAACCCGCGATCACAGTGTTCAAGAAGTATCTGATTCAGAACTGCCGCTGTGATCGGCACGTTTATATCTTCTGTTTATTTTCCCCAGTCCTCTTGGTAATGTGAAATGGACATCTGCTTCAGAAATTATTGAGACATGACTCGGAAAATAAATGAATTTGATAAAGGACACCAATCTCGTATTAGCTTTGTGAATGTTGAGAATTTCTATCTGCTTACAATTTCCCACATTATTTTGATGAAATGAAAGAAATACTTCTGCCAGCTATCAAATGTAGAACAGGGGTTGCATTGCTAGGCAGACTGAAGTACCTACATCTAAGAAATTAGTACCTGGAGTTGAAATTGATGTGGAAGAGTTGAAATGGTATAGATGTTTAGGTATTGATACAATGCCAGCAGAATTGAATCAAGCAGAGTCAATATATTTTACTGATGGCTGTCATGCATCCAGTTCATAATTTGTAACAAGACAACATTTTTAATATCTGTAACTAATGAACTAATCACCACGATGGTAGCAGAATACAAAAATTCAGAAGTGGTGCTTCTAACTAAATATTTTCACATGAGCCTGAGTCAGTGTCATCCACTTCACATCTCCCGAAGATTCATTTATTCTCTCTCTCATCATTCTTTGAGGATGACTCATCATCAGATAGCCATGTAGATCATTAGGACATAATCAGAAAGTTACTGGATCCCACCTTAAACATATTGTCACGTGTCAGGGGTGGTACACGTGATGAAAATAAGGAGATCTAGTTCGGATGATTGGATTTATTAGCACCTTAGTTACAAGTTCTCTTAATCACACTTAAATACAGTGCTACTGCTGATATACACAATTTCCAGTTCACTGTTGTATACTCATTAGGATTGTCTGTCTTCATTATCCTTCTCCTAGCAACTGATCTTAACACAGACACTAGCAGTTCACATCACTGTGAAGTCATCTTGCAGTCCACCTGGGTCGACTTGGCACGGCAGCCACTGATTGGCCTATTTGTACCTGCCCCGGGTGATTATGATGATGGAGAATTTGGTGGAATGAAGATTGGCAGGGGAAACTGAAGTACTCGGAGAAAACCCTTCCCAGCGCCACTTTGTCCACCACAAATCCCACTTGACCAGACCCGGGATCGAACCCGGGCCACTGTGGTGGGAAGCCAGTGACTAACCGTTCGAGCTATGGCATGGCCTTATGAAGTCTTCAGTCACTCTGGAACTTTGAACTAAAAATTCTTCTGGACTCACTCCTCCAGCCTACAACTGACTCGTAACTGCTCTTGAACTAATTCTCTCAAGTCAATGTAACATTGCAACTGAGGGTCAGTCAGTCTGTCCGTCTTGGTGTCAAGCTCCGGCTGGGGCTCATGACCACATATTTCTTTTTACATGAAAGTTACTGTCCTGTCCATGTGGGGCACCCTCTCAGATGAGAGGCTGGCTGTCATAGTCGATAGTATTAGTCCATTGTCACTATGTACACTTATTTGCAATTGAGTCTTAATATCTAGTATGTATAATATATACAAGGCCTCTGTCAGTCTAGGCTCAGTACAGCAGACTATGCCCTATTTCTAGTAGTATTCGCTGCCATGGGAGTGTAGTCACTTGAACGGTCGTATGCCTGACTGTCGCCAAGTTTGAGCCCCTTATACTTGTACTTTCTATGTCAGGTTTCACCTTGTTAATTCTATCAAAGTCAAACTCAAAGTCACATTGTGACTGATGGTCAGTCATTCAGTCAGTAAGTCTTGGTGTTTAGCCCCACCTGAGGCTCAAGACCAGATATTTATTACTGTTTGACAGTTACGGTCTTGTTTTTGTGTTGTACCCTCTCTGACGAGAGGACAGGTCTCTCTTTTGTATATGCTGCCAGCGCAGTCTTTCTTGGGTCCGAGTCCCTTGGGACTGGTGACCATATTTTACTGTCTCAGATTTGAGACTTTCCTTTTTGTTGCCTCCTATGACTCGCAGGGTCACTGTGGAGGTATTCGACCTGGCCTCCACATGGGTTTAATTCTGTCAAAAAGTCAAAAGTCAAAGTCACATTGCGACTGACAGCTAGTCAGTCAGTAAGTCTTGGTTTCGAGCCCCATCTGGGGCTCATGACCAGATATTTATTACTGTTTGACAGTTACTGTCTTGGTTTTATGTGGCGCCCTCTCTGACGAGAGACCGGGTCTGTCTTTTGTATATGCTCTTGGCCGTTGCCAGTGCAGTGTTTCTTGGGTCCGAGTCCCTTGAGACTTGTGACCATATTTTACTGTCTCAGAATTGAGACTTCCCTTTTCGTCACCTCTTACGACTCGCAGGGTCACGGTGGAGGTATTCAACCCCGCCTCCACACGCGGCAGTACTTCCACCACATAGTCTAATTCTGTCACTGCATTCACTTCTCTTATAAGCACTCTGCACAGACCCCACAGAAGACACTCTCTCTATTGTTGATGATGTTGCCATTTATGCAGAAGTGTGTTTACTGAGCTGTTGCTTAGAAACGGCTTGAATAACCTCATTGTTCGACCACTGTTCAGTGTGGAGGACAGAAAAAACAGCCTCATCTATTGTTGCATATCCTAGCAACAGACTGTTTACCAAGAATCTGTCTTCAAGGAAATTTTTAACAACACATTGCGTAGCAATGGGTTTACATGTAACAATATGATGGGAAACAAAATCTTTGTACCAGAGATCTTATTGAGCATAGAGGAATTTCCTTTCATAGGTTTGCATAATTGAGGCATGACGTACACTCAGAGATGTTTTAGACAAAGAATGATATTAGCCTCTCATCTTCTTTCTGATCTTCCAAATGAATATGTTCCAGCAGGAATGTATGTCTTTTCTCTCCCATTTTCTGCTCATGACATTGTTTGCCATGATAAATAACCTCAAGAGGATGTGGACTTTTACTGGTGTGTGAGCGAGTTCACCTGGATTGGTGGGTTGGTTGGAATGTGTTGAAGAAAGGTCAGTTGATCAACAGGGAGACCAATTCCCTTTGGGCATTATAATGCTGGCCTGCCTCTCTAAGGGACATAAATATGGAGGGATAACCTGGCCTTTGAGGAGTCTTCTGTGCCAGACTTGAGTGGCATAGTTTACTTCTTTAATATCATTTAATTTTAAATATCTTTGACTTGGCAGTTTATAATATCAAGGTCATTGTAGAGGTGAGATAATTGCAATTTTAATATGTGCTTCTATAGAAGTAAATGCAAAATGCCTCCAGAGATTTTATTCATAAAACCAGTTTAAACCTATTATCCCTTGTGGAGGACACAGTTACCTGGAGTGCCTGATGGATGGCGCTAATCATCATATGACTTATATTTCTTGTTATTGTTTTGTAATATTATGATTTGATTGCCTTTTTCATTTTATTATATGTGGTATTCTAAAAACAGCCAGGCAGAGGGTATGAATGCAAAGAAGGGGGACAGGAAGATTCTATATTATATATGCATATTTTGTTATGCTGAGGCCAAAAGAAACTAATGGCTCTCAATGTGGCATGTTGCAGATTAAGAGGTACTACCAATTCAAGCAGAAACACAGCAATTTGTATGATGGGCTGGTCCCAACCAAGAACAAGAACATTTTTGATCACAACATTCTCACTGTGTTACCCAACAGGGACCAGTTTGGACGCCGTGTCCTCATACTTGAACTGGGAAGTAAGTAACTTAGCCATAGTCCATTTTCAGAAGAACAGGTCATGGAAAATGTCCACTCTTACAAAATTACTAATCCCTTTGCCACCTCAACAAAACATATGAAGAAAATAACACTATTTGTGACTTGCCAGATTATTTTCATTCATCTTTATTACATTATAAGTGTTTTTCATGTTAAAAATAGAAAGGATTTCAAAAGGACTATTTTCTTAATAGTTTTGAGTTCCAATTGTAAAACAGATGTTTGTACCTACATTTTACCAGCAAACATGGGTGGAACTTCATTCTAAATCATGTTTAGACTAATGTTAGCCTTAGCACATTTAATTATCATGATCTGTTGTGTCTGGAAATCTCTGTGATATGTGTAGGAATTTGATATAAAAATGCAACTAACCTTTTTGTTCAGTTATCTCCTGAAGGCTAGCCACAAATTCAATCTCAAGTAATGTGTTTAAATTAAAACATTAAGAATTGTGCAATATATTTGTACTGGCTTGATTTTAAAGACAATTCAGCACGTAAATCTATAGAATTTAATAAGATCTAAAACTTTTTGACGATGGTATATTGCTGGATGGATGGATAATGTCCAAAAACATAATACTTGTAACTATAGAATTTAGTTGTGAATTTGTGATACAGAAATACAAAGAACTTTGAGGACTGTAATTAAGTCAGTGTTTGAGAACCATCACACACAACAGACATTAGCACAGAATACAAACTGACACCAGAATGTTTGAATCTGGAGGAAATATGACAAACATGGAGAAAGTGTAGCATTAAAAGTGTTATATCAGAGTTACATATTGTTTCTATATTTGCATTTCTGTATTTCTCTTGTTTTTCTTTCATTCTGTATATCTGTCTATCAATTCTTTCATTCCCCCTTTCCTTAAGTAAAGTATGAGGGTAAGTCAATAAGTAAGTTACAAATGGATATAGAACTTAAACAAATAAGAGTACTGATTTGAAAAATGCTTTTATTTCTCAACATAATCTCCCTGTACATTGAGGCACTTGTCCCAACGTTTCACAAGCCCCTAAAAACCAACAGCATAAAATTCTTTAGGCTGCTGTCGGAACCAGGCGTTGACTTCCCTTTCTACAGCTTCATCATCGGGAAAATGTTCAGCCGAAAGATGATGTTTATGAGGGCCGAACAAATACAAGTCACTTGGAGCAAGGCCTGGGCTATACAGAGGATGCTCGAGGACTTCCCACTTGAAATTTAACATAATCTCATTTGTCTTGTTGGCTGTATGGGGACGCACGTGGTCATGGAAAAGCAACACACCTTTGGTGAGAAGTCCTGGTCACTTACATTGAATGGCCTTACAAAGTTTCCTGAGGATGTTACAGTAGTAGTTGGCATTTACGTAAATGCCAACTACTACTGGCATTTACGTAAATGCCAACTCCTAATGTAACATCCTCAGGATGTAAATGTTCCCTGTAAAGGGAAGTCACCACCTGGTTCCAACAGCAGCCCAAAGAATTTTATGCTGCTGGTTTTCAGGGGCTTGTGAAAGATGGGTCAAGTGCCTCATTGTACAGGGAGATTGTGTTGAGAAATAAAAGAATTTTTAAAATCAGTACTCTTATTTGTTTAAGTTCTATATCCATTTGTAACTTACTTATTGACTTACCTAATTATTTTTCGTTTATATTTTCTGTTCTTCTTTCCTGTCAGTTTTATAACAATAAATTTCAAATATGTGCCTATTAACTTTGCCATGTCTGTCTGTCTGTCTATCCATCTGTCTGCATACTTCAAAATCACTTAATAGTATGTAAGAAACTTCACATTGGCAAGTTTTACTAAAATGAATTAACACATTGCAATTTTGATTAAAACTGAATAATAATAATGGGAACTTTTAACGAAGACTTACATGCATTTCTGGATGAATTTCTTAACTCATACACAACTTTCTAAAATCTGATTAGAGCAAAAATATTTCTAACAAAATTTGTAAAGAAAAATGAAACATGTCTTATATCCAGTACACTTCTGTGTAAATATTACAGGTTTTGACAAAATTAAAAGAAAAGAGCTGATGCCATAATTATTACATTAAGTGTACATTTCCTGTTTTGTCTTTTTTCCTTTGGAGGATGGAAATAATTGCTCCATGATAATGAATATCTTGGAATAACAGCAATACAGGCCTATTTTACTTATTTCTTCTCCAGCTTATGTGTATTTATGTGGTATGAATTATAACTAAAGGTTTGTAACATAGAGTTCTGCAAGCTCAGAATGCAAAGACTTAGGCAACATGATCATCTTGCAGGTACTATTACTAAAAGTTTGTAACAGAGAGTTCTCCAAGTGCAAGCTTAGGCATCATGATGTAACAACAAATGCAGTGTACATATATTCACAATTATTGTGTGTTCAGGTACTGAAAGGGTTGTAGTGGTTTTGGTACCATGAAACTCGTTTTTTCTTCCCTCTTTATAAGCCATCAAATATGATCCGTAATTCTTGTTTGCCTTGAAGGTTTTGAAATATGTCCACTAGCATAAATAAATCAATAAAAATAACCAGTTAAGAATACAGGTTAAGAGTGGAGGCAAACTGACCTCATAATTTCATATGGATATACCCTTTCTTTAATACCAACCACTAATCACCTTCAGAGAATATTTCAAGAAATAGCCATTTCTAAGAAGTAATTCCATGTTATAAATGCAGAAGCACTGACATCTGTATTATGTCTTAGGATTGACACAGTAGGAATAAACGCCATGGTGCAGTGGTTTACACTGTGTCTTATTCAGGAGAGCTAAAGGAATGTGCAAGTGTCATGTTATAGGCCTACCAAATTGTCTATAAAGTCACTCATGATGTGGGGGGGGGGAGTAAAAATGATTAAGCTCTTAGTAATGTAAATCTTTGCCTGCTATTCTGTGTCTTGGTTTTAATTCACAAATTTCCTTTTTTATCTGTATTTAAAAGGACTTCAAAATGACAAATAAGGTTCCATGTTGTGGAGTATATAATTGATACTTAAGTTTTTTCATCTCTTACCCTACATCTGTCTTCTAGAACCTCCATATTACCTCATTTCTTCGAAGATTTTTATTTTATTGATTTTTATATTACAATATTATTTCCCTTATGAATTTAAAGATGTGTAATGCCAAATTTCAGATTGAAAAATACTGTATTTGATTTTAAAAATACAGAAGAAAATTGAAACATCCGAATGAAAATTTAGATAAATTTCTAGTATTTGAGGTTCTCATTGCAGTGACCATTGTGATTACTTCTTGTATATGACACCATCTAATGTGGTAGTTTACCAAATGTTTTGAGGAACATATTACATATTTCCTGAAGATGGAGTCAACACTTACTCCAAAACTTCTGTAAACATTTACCAGACATCATGGCATTACATATCAGAGCAGCATAATCTTCATACAAATTTTGGTCAAAAATCACTCCCTCTCTTCCGAACCTGTGATTGTCACATGTCACCAAGTGTCAAATATATCATTTGTTAACTATAAGGGGAAGTACACAATGACATGGTAGCAATTCTAATTTTATGTATGCAGAAAAATGGAAACACAACAAAGTTTCACTGGACGAGGTCTACAAAGGCTGTGTGCTGTTCCTTGAATGTGCCATGTTGGAGCCTGAGACACAGGTTGCAGGTGCTGTGGTAATATTTGACATGGATGGCCTTTCCCTACAGCAAGTCTGGCAGTTCACCCCACCCTTTGCCAAGAGGATTGTTGATCTACTCCAGGTATATTGCACTACCACATCTAAGTAATCACATCATATTATGTCACATTATCATTTGAAAGTGATATGCCTAAGTAATATCAGGAATAAGCAATGACTTAACCTACTGTGTCATATCATAAATTATTGAGTTTAAAGCTATATGTACATATTATTTTTTCACGGAAAGTGCTAAGCAATCATTTAACCATGTAATATAATCACAGAGAAAACTAAGTACATGTTACTGTCTCGTCACCAAAATGCAGGGCAAAATCATGACATAAAGATAGGAAACAGATGTTTTGAAAATGTGGCACAGTTCAGATATTTGGGAACAACGATAACAGATCATAAACTGATTCAGGAGGAAATTAAGAGGCGATTGAACTCGTGTAATGCTTGCTACCATTCAGTCCAGAATCTTTCGTCTTCTCGTCTGCTGTCCAAAAACATAAAAATTAGAATATACAAAACTATAATTTTGCCTGTGGTTCTGTATGGGTGTGAAACTTGGTCTCTGACATTAAGGGAGGAACATAGACTGAGGGTGTTTGAGAACAGGGTGTTGAGGAGAATATTTGGACTGAAGACAGATGAAGTGACAGGAGGTTGGAGAAAACTGCATGAGGAGCTTCATAACTTGTACTCTTCTCCAAGTATAATTAGAATGATCAAGTCAAGGAGGATGAGGTGGCAGGTCATGTAGCACGAATGGGGGAGATGAGGAATGCATATAGGATATTGGTGGGAAAGCCAGAAGGAAAGAGACCACAGGGAAGACCAAGGCGTAGGTGGGTGGACAATATTAGAATGGATCTTAGAGAGATAGGAAGGGATGGTATGGATTGGATAGATCGGGCTCATGTGAACAGGGTGATGAACCTTCGCGTTCCATAAAATGCTGGGAAATTCTTGAGTAGCTGCAGAATTGGCAGCTCCTCCAGAAGAGCTCAGCTCCATGAGTAAGTAAGTAAGTAAGTAAGTAAGTAATACTATAATGTAATATTAATAATGTGGATGTGATTTAATCAGTAATGTGGAAGTCAGAAATTATCCACACTTTCACCATACAACATCTTTAGGTTTGACACGCTGCCTTCTGCGCATGCATGCTTAGAGTTGTTACTACTGTGGTCACATGATCAAAGTTTGACCTTGATCGCATAATTTTCCTTGATGCTGTGACAGTATAAACATGGCTGCTCCACTGGTAGTGTGCACCAAGGAGGAACAAAGAATGGTGATCCGATTTCTCTGGTTGGAAGGTGTGTCAGGGGCTGAAATTCATCGGGGGCTTTCAACACAATATGGGGACAGTGCTCTACCATGTAGAAGTGTGTGTGAGTGGACCAAGAAGTTTAAAAGTGGCCGGACAAGAAATTCAAGACCCAATATTTCATGGGAAAGGTGATGCTAACCGTATTTTGGGACTCAAAAGGGCCTACACTGAAAGATTACCTGGAAATGGGTGTACAATCAACAGTGCAAGATACAGTGATTTGCTGGCCAACAATCTGAAGCCAGCAATTCACACCAAACGCCGAGGCCTATTGTCAAAGAAAGTGTTGTTGTTGCATGAAAATGCACGCCCACACATGGCCGGCCAGACCTTTGAAACCATTAACCATTTGGGTTTCAAGGTGCTGGAACACCCTGCTTACAGCCCAGATCTCGCCCCTTCCGACTATCATTTCTTTGAGCCGTTCAAAGATGATTTATGAGGTCGTAGATTTTCTAAGGACAAAGAAGTGCAGGGAACGGCACATAAATGGTTGTGCAACCAACCAAAAACCTTCTTCTTGGAGGAGATATGCAAGCCTGTGGACCACTGGACCAAGTGCATTGAAAAGGGTGGAGACTATATAGAAAAATGACATACTTGTTCAACCCTTACTTTTGTGTATATAAATTGGGAAAACAGGAGTGCGGATAATTTTTGGCTTCCTTACGTATATGGTATATTAATTATTCGAAAGTAATATATCTCGTTCATATTATGGATAAATAATCTTGTAACCATATTGTATAGTAATATCATATTAAGTATTTGAAAGTTAAGTTTCATTCATAGCATCCAAAAACTGTTACGTCAATGTGTAAATAATTCATAATTCTCAGTTAAGACTGAAGGATTTGAAGGAAAAACTCTAATGATATTGGAGTACCAAGTCACTCTGTTCTAACAAATATTTAAAACGAAAATTTTTAACATATCAGTAAATTAATCCATTTGAACTTTGAGTAATGATGTAACCATCAGTTCAGTTCAGAGTCATGAGGTTAGAAGGTGTTTACCACCTGACATTTCATTTCAATTTTCGTTTATATTTATTTAATAATTAATCAAAGCAATAAAATAATGCATCACCGAAGAAGACTCAAATCTAATCTGAAGGTTTACAGTAATGGTATATGCACTTGATCATTGACCTTTAAACATTGTGCATTTTCCTGTTATTATTTAAAAGGTTTTGGAGACTGGGCTCCTCAGGTAGAAAGCCTATTCACTTGTGCACAATTATTAGGGATAATCCCTATCTCTGGACATCAGAACCAACACAAGGCAGGATATGTAAACCTATTCGACATACAAATCTATTTGAATTATCATTTCTCCAACACAAGGTCTATCTGAAAGGCAGGGCTGATATGACAGAGTGTGCAGGCTAAGCAACTACTTGGGCAACATGCTTTATGGGGCAGTGCATTTTACAGACTGTTTGTTGAAATGAAAATTAATTCCTCATGGTCTTCTGCTGATATTATGACCATTAAGTAATCTATATATCTTATACAGTGCGTACAATCAAGTGCGCGCCGCGGCTGCAATTTGCCGTGAGTCATACCACCGCAGAACGGATGCAGTCGCGGGGAGTGTTGCAACTCCTCCCCGCGACTGCATCCATTCTGCGGTGGTATGACTCACGNGTGACAAAGTTTTAAAAGAGTTGAGATGATTTAATTCATAGTGGGGACAGTGAAATTTCTCATTGCTTGGGGCAGCAGTTAGGCTTATGCTATCCTGCTGAAAGACTAAGGGCTTTCAAAAAATATGTTGCTCTAAAATATGTTTCATAAACTACAGCATGTATAAGCCAGAGCCTGTATTTTTGTTTAATATAATATTATCATCTAACAAACAAACAAACAAACAAACAAACAAACAAACTCTGCAGCCTGTAGTCCACAAGCGAACCATACCGACCGAGTGACTGCCACTTGTCGCCAAAGTTAGTGCCAACTTTTGCGGATAGAGGGTGTCACGTGGTCAGTGCAATGGTCCCCCATGGCTGTTAATCTCGGTTTTCTAGACTGGAGCCGCTATTTCCTTGAAAAAGTTCCTCAATTATCCTCACAAGGCTGAGTGAACCCCGTTCCAGACCCACTACTTGTCAGTAAATCTGGTAACACCGGGAATGGAACCCAGGACCTCTGGATCTGTAGGCAGGAACTCTGACCACTAGACCACAGAGGCGATATATCATCTAACAGCTGTACATATAATTTCATGGTTTAACTTTTTCTTACAGGATGCTATTGCTTTGAGAATAAAGAACATTCATATAGTCAATCAGCCTTACTTATTCAACATGGTGTTCGCTCTCTTCAAGCCATTCCTGAGGGAGAAACTACGAGGCAGGGTAAGTTTACTTAATTGTGTGAAATTTTAGGTTCTCACAGCAATGGCAGTGAAGAGTCACAAAATCTAGTGCATGTGAGACATACTTGTTAAATATCTGTTCAATTTTAAAATTGTTTTGATATACTTAATGTACTACCTTTAAAATAGAGTATCTTCTTGCCACATGTTCAGAATAGCACTTGAGTTCATCCAATATTCTGTCTTATAAGTATTGGATGTGGAACAAGAAGAGCATGTGGATGACAAGTCATTTCTTACTTGAACAAAGAATAAGAATTTCTGAAGCTTTACCTCCATGATGCCTGTATGTTTTCATAGTGCAATGCTTGATTACAGGAACAGGTTTACTTTCAGAAGAATCCTGAAATTGCAAAAAATATTTTGAACTTTTTTTAAGAAGTATATTCTCATTTCATACAGTTTCACAATTGTATATATGCTCCTAGCGACTGTCCCTATTCCACTGATGCTAAAGAAGAAAGAACTGACAAAAACTTTGAAACACATTATGACAGTAAATTTTGCCTCTGAACCACATGATTGCCTTGTCTAACCTGTAAACATAAAGATACTTCTCATTGCCTGCACCCAGAATTTAGTTTGACATTTAAGACTGGAAAGTATGATTTCACAGTAAACTTCTCCTCCCACAGTAATATAATAGCCCAGTGTCCCCTGTCATGTAGCAAACTTAGTTCATGTTCAAAAGGGCTGTGGTTCAAATCTCAGCCTGGAGGCTATTCTAACTTAGGATTTTTATGGTTTTCTTTAATCACTCAAGAAAATGAGAAGGTAGTATCCTAAATTAGGTCACAACTGCTTTCTAGCATGACAGTCACAGTGGCCACGTGGTCTAAGGCATGAAATGTCTTCCCCCACTTGAACACTGGGATCATGGGTTTGAATCTCACTCAAGGCATGCATGTCTATGTTTATTCTATGTTTGTGTTAGGTAGCAGCCTTGTGATGGGCAGATCCCCCATCCAAGGAGTCCTTGGATTGTCTTAGTTTAAGAACATAGAATGAAACAAAGCATTTCACAGATGCCCTATGTTCCAAGTGGGAGCAAGCAACATGAATGGGAGGAGGAGGATTCTTAGCGAATACTTGCCAATTCATTTTTGGCTGGTCACCTTATTCAATGCTATGTAATCTAAGCTACTGACAGTGCCATGACATAGATTATAAATAAATACAGATAAATATTTTTGTAAGAAACTCATATTAGTCATGATTCTATTGCAGTGTATTTGTACTTTCAGATCATCTTCCATGGTACCGACCGCGACTCTCTGCACAGCTACTTGAGCCCAAAGTCACTACCTGCTCAATATGGAGGCACTCTAGAACTTCCACGGATTGATGGGCCTCAGTGGTACAAGCTGTTAAGCATGTGTGAGAAGGAATATGAAGGTAAAAGTTCTTTTGTTAACAAACTTTTATGACTTTGTTTTTAAACATTTTAATACTATAAACAAAGTATGTTGTTTTTAAGTTGGTGTCAGTTTCCTACTCATATATGTTTTCAGTTTGGAGACATTGAAAATAAGAAGAAACCTTTGCTCTCATCTCTTGATGCTCTAAGCTAACCATTTTCAACTTTAATATGCAATGAAAAAGCTAAATAATTCCATTAAGTGTGACTGGTTAAGATTATCTTATTTCAGTTATGTTTAACTAGTCACACTGAACAGAACTATTTAGCTTTTTCATAATATTAGTGTGATGGACCAGAATGAAACAAATCAAATTTAATATACAAGTTACAACGAAAATTTTAAGAAAAAATAATGTCTCCATAATGAAAAGATTTAGCAAGAAGGCAAAGTATTAACAAATGAGAAAAGTAAATGCCATCCAGGGTGGGTATTGACAAAAGTTGGAATTTCACCTGGGTTGTGCGAGTTTGTGTCTTCTCATTACTGATAGCCATTTTGCTCACCACTGTTAAGCTCATCACTTCACTTTCTTGCCATTTGGAAACATGAAGACAGTGGCTGGAGAACAATCCTTAAGTATCAGTATGTAAAGGAACACACACCATCTGTCAAGATTAGTAGAATATATTTTGATATATTATTAGTGTAACATATTTACTCAAAATGCGTCAATGTTTGATTCTTCTTTTAAGTTCTACCTCAGATACAGCCTGGCTTTTTAAATTTTCTATTGCAGTCCTATAACCAATTAAGTCCAACTTTTTAATGTTTCCACTGTGATGCTTCACCAGACAAAATCTGGACAGAAACTAGCAATTTCTTGACTGGTTGAAAATAAAATGGAAATATGCTTTTTCTGCAGAAATAGTTGATGTAGTGGGACAATATGGGATAACAAACTGGATGTCAAAAAGTGGATGGTTGAATGCATGTACTGCAGTGATATCAGAATGTCATATATTCCTCAGAAATTCCTCTACTTACAATTGTGTCACTTAAGGCTAAAGATGCCATTTTGCTTTTATGTTAAAATGTTTTTCAGTTCTTGTTGACTCACAGGACTTCTGCTTTTCATTTTTCCCACAAATAGCACTAAGAAACGTGTTTTCTTCCTTGCAGCTGTCAATTCCTATGGTTACAAGAAGGACGTGGAATCAAAGAAGTAGATTGATTAACATCATTGGAATGTAAATAGTGGCAGAGTATTTTGTTCTGTCATAATGAAGTCATTTGTAAAGAACCAATTTGCAAGCAGCACACTTTCAAATTGCTCTACTTCAGAAATTCTCCAGGTGCCTTCATTTCCATGTATGATGAAAATTCTCTGTGCATTCATTTAATTATGCCATTATATAAATTACAGAATATAGAGAATCAATATCCAAAAATTAGCCAAGTTTTACATTCAGTTTAAATATTCCAACTATTTCTACATTCCATTCTTTTACAGTGTACAATATTAGTTTTAATACACGCATTACAAGTATTTATGGAGTACTTAAACTAATGAGCCATATCTCATAGTATAACAATTCTTAATAATTTTGGAAGAAAATAATTATTTCCCATCTGGCTGCCGATAGTGATATTACGTGAATTGAACACAGGATTGGTGATGGAGGAAAATGTGAAGATTATTTTTCCACTTCTCTCCAACTGTACTCTGTCCATGCAGCTGTTATCAAGCACCATTATTATATGTGATATTTTGGTCAGGTCCTGGTCTGTTTATGAACTGGATTTCCATAACCTGTTCACTCACAAATCAATCTACATATATACATATTTCTTGTATGGTGAAAGATGAACATACACACCTAAGAATATTACATCTTTGTTCTACAATATCATTGATTCAGCCAATAACTAAGGCACAGATTTCTTTTATTCAAATTGAGATGACTTATTTTTATAGGGGAATGAGTGGGTTTAAATTATATATTAAAATTATCTCATATCAAGTATTAAAAATTAGTAGAAAGAATCAGGGATGAGATCCATAGTATTTTAATAAAAATAGAAGTAATTGTATTAGATGTTATATATAAATATAAACAATTATCAAATGGTATTACTACTGAAGTACAAGCATCTAATGGTTCTTCATACTAAGCTAGAATTTTAGTATATTCTGTTTCTTATGCGACATCAAAATGACCTAAATATACGACTGAACACTTTGTTAGAAACTTTGGTTATTAATATATTTTTATTCTAAATGTTTGTTCCAAAAGCTTCATATTTGTGAGATGTGAGGTTCTCATGACAATAAGTATCAAGATCAGAGTTATGATATGTTTGGTGGATAGATACCCGCATTTTTGAGAATACAGTTTCCTAATTTACACATACTCCAACCAAGAAGACCATATGTAGTGGTAATACAAGTGTTCGTTCAGATCTTCAAGTAAATTGTGTCTGTTCAATTTCTCAGATACAAAATTTGCTTTACTTACACTAACTTTTATTAACATTTTCATATGTAAGCTTTTATAAGAAAATCTAGTAACAGACAAATGGGTCAGGCTAACATGAACTGTTCATAATTTTTTCATTTTGTTTCTTAGGAAGACACCTAAAGTTTGGATTTATATTATCACACCCAAATTCCCACATTATTTCTGTCATATTTCTGTTTATTTATGTAATAACTAAATTCTATGAAACAACACTTCCAGTGATGCAGATGCATGCTATCTGGTAAGTAATTTCTTGTGATGGGCAAGTGTAATGCACAAGTTACATATCATAGTAACTTTGAACTCAGTTCAGTGTACTGAAATCTTTGTCAGTACTCACCAAATAACAAGCCAACGACGACATATCGTATTTTCAACGTGTTTAACGAAGAATTCCTATACAGAAAACTGTAGACCTGTAACGTTGTTTGTAAATAGTTTAAATATAAATGAGAATTCTTGGAACATTCCTGAGTAGGCCTATAATAGTTTCAGTTCTTCTTCAGCATGCAGTCCCATGCACCTATCCAGCCTGGTGGCAATTGGCCTAGTTACCTCACTGCTGCATCATTTCATTTTTAGTACATGAGCAGAGTTGTAATTTGCTGCCTGCCTTCCCCAGCACAGTTATTCTTGGTTTCAGGCCCCACTGGGACCCATGACCATATTCTTGTTTTTTCCAAGGCTACTTATTTGTTTTGAAATGAGGTCTCTTCTTCAACAAGAAGAGAGCTATGTCTTTCTGGGTTTTGTTTTTTGGAGAAGTTAGCTGCTGGTTTCGCCCTATTCCACTGTATTATAGGTATAGTTGGTGCTTAAACATAATTCTTTGATACATGCCACCAATTTTAAGTTATAAGCTCACTCAACACACTCACTTGAATTATGATATCTTTTAATTTCTGCTAATTCCATCATTTTTTGTGATTTTACTAAATGAATACTAAGAAATGCAGTTTTAAAGCACACTATCCAGTATATATTTGCACCAATAAATATTTAGAAAATTACTCTCAAGATAAGCACAGAAATGAGAGTAGGTCTTCATGTAATATGGCCATTAAAATTATCCAATGTAAATGAAAATTGAAAGAGCTCAGTAGTTCTTTGCAAAATTCCTTGGCATCAGATATCACAAAAATCTGTCCAGCAGTTCTTGAATTGTCACATGCATTAAGAACGAAGAATACACTGTGTGAATTTAATGGGCACTCTGCAGGATTGTACTGTAATTGCTATTAAAAGTTATATGGATAAGCCACAAACTGGATAAGACACACAAATAACTGGAATTATACTGTGTTCCTTTCCTAAAGTTCCAATATTGTACTTAATTCTGTTGTGTCTTGAAAGAAGTTCTGTAAATAGTACATAATAGGAAGTTTGTTTTTAAATATGTGTATGTATGAGAGCCTGTTATGCATTTGATTTTGTTAAAAATAAAATGTGACAAGGTATATTTTTATTTCTCATTGCAATAAATACTTTTAACTGAATTAGTGAGGGCACATGTTTTACTTTACCATCTGAATATGAAAAATAACAAACATTTAAGATTTTAATAATAAAACATTTCCAACATTTTGAACTTTCTTCTCAGAGGCAACCTTCTGTTTAAACTACAAATTTACTTACCATACAAGACTCACTTAAGAATTAAAAGTTGTACTGAAATATTAAAAGATTCACATTGAATAATTAAAATTCTAAGTTCAAGTAAAAATATATTGAGCTTTCGTTTTAGAAACAGTATATGCTGAGTTGACTCCGGGGCCATAGTGCGGCTGTAAGGATTAGGTCAATTAAAAAAAATCGAATGACCTCATCGGGAATAGAACCCGCGACCTTCCAGCTTGCAGCATAGTGCCTCAACAAACTGTGCTACTGAGGCCGCGCCATAGGTAAAGCACTTAGTCGCTGGCTTAAAGGCCGCACCATAGCTCAAGCGGTTAGTTGCTGGCTTTCCACTGTGGCGGCCCGGGTTCGATCCTGGGTCTGGTCAAGTGGGATTTGTAGTGGACAAAGTGGCGTTGGGGCGGGTTTTCTCCGAGTACTTCGGTTTCCCCTGCCAATCTTCATTCCTCCAAATTCTCCATCATCATAATCAACCAGGGCAGGCTACAATAGGCCAATCAGTGGCCACCGTGCCAAGTGGACCCAGCTGGACTCCACCCCCCACTAAGCAAAATGCCTTTATGCTAGGTCTCACAAGTGATATTTTGTCTTAAAGTTTTGAACCAACATTTTTTACCGGTTTATCAACATCACACATGCTTCATGCTCCACCCATTTCGTAAGTCTCATAATATTTGATGATTAGTATGGGTTTATTACATCAGAAATTGTATATGCACATAATTGGTTAAAATTGTAATTCCTATTTTTATAGCAACAAATCAAATACTGCCATATACAGAGTTTCACTGTATGGTGGATATCAGGTTCTCACAGCGGTGACTTTGAGTACTGTATTTTGGACTGTAACACAATGTAGTTCAAAAAAAAACGCTGAGGTTTCTGGGGGGGGGGGGNGAAGTAGGCAACAAGCAGAGTTCTCCTTGCGCCCTGCTCCTTAAGTTTCTTGCTTGGCCTTACCCTTCTACTAGGTTTGAAGCCGGGTCAGGTCATCTGGGATTTGTGGTGTACAAAGTGGCACTGGGGCACTTCAGTTTTCCCTAACAATCTTCATTCCACCAGTTGCTTCACAATCACCATCAGCTTTAATCTCGGGGTGGTACAGTAGGCCTTTAGTGGTTGCAGTATCAAGTGGACTCCGTCTCACCTTACTAAGAAGAATATCTTTCTATAGGGAGGGAGTACTTCGGTTTCCCCTGCCAATCCTCATTCCATCAAATTCTCCAGAAGCATTATCACCAGTACAGGTACAATAGGACATATGGAAGCTGACGTGCCGAGGGTACCTAATGTGGATTCCACCTCACACTATAAGGGTATGAAATCTTAACTATTGTAATCTACTGTAATCTATTGTAACTTTATTCTCTTATTGTAATCAGCCAATGTACAGTAACTGACTTGTCCTAAATCATGTAACAATGATCTTTAGAGACGAAATAAATAAATAAATATTCCTCCCAAACATAGGCAAACCTCTGCTTGCCCCCGCTCTTTACTGTTTCCTTGCTTGGCTTACTCTTCTGTAAGATGTAGGTAACATGTTTGTCCTAAATGTCTAGCAGAGCTCCGCTTTCTGCCTCCTTTTTGCTGGTTTCTTGCATGGCGTACTTTTCCATCATGAAGATGGAGGTAATATATTCCTCCGAAACGTCGCTGACTTACATGGGGTTACAACCCAGGAGATCGTACTTTTAATGGCACAGTATGATTTATCTAAACGATGAAATACATTTAAATCGACTCAAACCAATGTATAGGCCTGTTCTGACACGATACTGAGATTTAAAGATACACAGAAAGGCCGATGTCATCTCTTGTTTCCTTCAGTGACAAGATACTATGAGTAATGCATGTATCTATGATCTTCGAATCGATATTAATTATATCGATTCCTTACGATATGCTTTATGCACTTGTCATTCTGTAATCGTCGAGTTACGAAGGCCGTGCACGTGTGTAGTATATCCAGTGAGTTTGTGTAAAACTGTGGGCTTGCTGACATCTCGAGATGAAACTTTCAGTTGTGTGTGAGGTAAGACATTATTTGACACTTCTGTAAGCGGTAAAAATTTAATACGTATTTGTCATCGTCCAACGTAACCTGTACTTCTGCATCTTTAATTGATCTATAGAGGTTATGAGGGGCCATCATAATTCACTTGGTAAAGTGAGGGTCGGTGTTCGATTCCCCGTAGAGGCAATAGATTTTCACCTTCTCCATAGTGCCTAGACCGGCTTTGGGGCCTAGCCAGCATCCTATACAGTGGGTACCGGGTTCTCTGTCCCCGAGAAGCAGCCAGGACGTGAAGCTGACCATTCAGTTCCATCTATTACCGAGGTGTAGAATGATCCAACTATACCTCCACTACCCCATATAATTCATGGCGTGGTGCTTAGGTAATTAAGCGACGACTTTTCAATTTACCCTTAACCAGAGCCGTTACAGTTGATGGTGTTTAAAAATAATAAAAAGTTCATTTATCCCTGGGGTTTAATTAACTAAGAACCACTCCGTGGGAGTGGAGGTATAGGTTCACCATTCTTAACATCGACACTAGATGGTGAGTGGTCAGTTTCACTCTCCGGCCGTTTTATCCCCAATACCCATTGAATAGGAGGCCAGGTGGGCCCCAGAGCCGATCTGGACGTTATGAAGGAAGGAAGAAATCACTTGCCCCTACCAGGGATCGAAACCTGATTCCTCGGTCGTCCAGCCCTTAGCCTAGTCGCTATGTCGATTATACGTGTTCCCGTTTAGGAAGTGTTCATAAAGTGAATGTATTTGTAATCATAAATATGTACGATTTTAGCCATTGTTATAGGCCATGCTTTTCGAGGAATCTTGTAAATATCCAGCCGGTTAACGTAGCGGTTACTCTGTAGACTCGTGTTCGGTAGGTCATTGGTTCGAAACTCAGCGTGACACTGACTAACCTGACCGAGGTTTACATGGTTTTGCTCGATCGCCCCAGACATTTGACGGTGTAGTTTTTGTTAATGAAAGCATCAAACTGTCGAAGGGTTCGGGTTGTTGCCATATGAATTCTTGTTAAGTGGACATAGTAGAATTTTCGGAGGAACAGTCAACTGGGGCTAGTGCTGAATGTTACTGATGGTACTTCCTACTGATTGCTACATGTAAAATAAGAATGTTTCTGAATATTTTTCTTTTTTATTTTCAGAAGTCAGAACTGTAAAATTAACATACCACGTCACTCTATCTCGCTGATTTGGGATTTTCTCGATGTTAAGACACTTTTCCGTCGCAGCAACATTTTAAACATTGCTATTTCACGAGGACATAATCATATCACCTAGCCATATGTTAGATCATGTAAAACACTGCGTAGGATTTGAGATTCTCATAGCAATGACTACGAGGAGTTCTATCTTCTGGGTTATAACTCCGTGTGGCCGTTGAAAGCCTTCACGTACTCTTCTTATACAACACTAATCTACGAATATATAAATCAAAGTGTATTTTTAAGCAAGATTATAGTCTTCTGAGTAATGACACCGTGTATTCTCGTACGTGGATCACACAGTCCACATCACTAACATGGCTGAACGGCCATCACCCAGAAGTCACTAAACTAAATGGTCACTGTCATGAAGGTCTCAAATGTAATATAAATAAATAAAATTGCCTTTTACCTGGCAGATCCCAACAACTGTAATATTGTTCTTCATTGTGTAAGATTTCGAGGTTCTCACAATGGTGGTTAGGAAGAGTTCTGTCTTCTGGGGTATAATGCCGTGTAGTCCGTTGAAATTCAGCATATGTTTCGGGGACACATTTCGCTTCCATCTTTAGGGTCAAAATTACTCTGCTTGCCACCTGCTNAGCCAACGAGACCGGCTCTACTAGCCGAGAGGTATCTATAATGCTTCCCCCATCTACCAGATGTATTAGAGACTGCTGTTGGGCGGGAAACGTCCGTTAATTTGGCTCAGTGACCTCCTTTGGAGATATGAGGTTCTTTTACGTGCCGTAAAGCTACGACACGGGGCCCACGGCTTAAAGTCCCTCCCGGAGGACTTGTTCCCTGAATTTTTCCGCCCTTAAAAATTCGACGACCTCCGCCGGGTATTTGAACCCGCGTACTACGAGTCATGAGGTGGGAACGTTACCTCTAGACTACGGAGGCCGCTTCACAATGGTGGTTAGGAAGAGTTATGTCTTCTGGGGTATAATGCCGTGTAGTCCGTTGAAATTCAGCATATGTTTCTGGGACACATTTCGCTTCCATCTTTAGGGTCAAAATTACTCTGCTTGCCACCTGCTTCCTGGTTTCTTGTTCGGCATATTCTTCGACCCTTAAGGTGGAGGCGACATGTTTCTCCGAAACGTCCGTTGACTTTCAACGGACTACATGACATTATATCCCAGAATATATAACTCTTCGTTGTCATTATTTGAAAATATTTTGCTATATAGGTGGAACGTGTGGAATATAGGGGAGACTTTTAAAAATATAGGTACACAATTCCAGACAGATACCTGAAATGAAGGGACCGCTTGGAAGACTTGGGCAAATGTGGCAGGATGATTACGGTATTATGCTGTCGCTCTTCCTCTTCTGAAGTGTCTGTTGAGGTCACAACATCACTCGCCATTCATATTATAACATATTTTAAATTTATTTAACAGTCATCACTACACATAACGTTACAAATTGAGAACCTTTGTTGGTCTTTGATAATTGCAGTTTGTTACATTTTTGCAATAATAATGACTAGTTGATGTCGCGTGCGGTCACTTCGGACGTCAGAAACAGTCTCTCTTTGTGCTGTAGAGAACTGCGTATCAATAACGCACAACTGCCGCTGGATTGCATCATGCATTCCTTCGAAACTGTTCCCTGCGACGTGATAGTTTCACAAACAAATCAACCCAAAGAGTTTTTTTTTAACTTCGTGAGGTGTTGCGTCATATAACACAATTCTCTTCGTAGGGTCTAATATTTTTTTTAATTCGCTTGGTGGGGGGGGGGAGTCCAATTGGGTCCACTCGGCACGGCGGCCACTGATTGGCCTATTGTAGCCTGCCCCCGGTGATTATGATGATGGAGAATTTGGTGGAATGAAGATTGGCAGGGGAAACCGAAGTACTCGGAGAAAACCCGCCTTA
>NW_019744117.1:345818-351815 GCF_002891405.2 Cryptotermes secundus
TCGAACCGGGGGCGCCGCGGTGGGAAGCTAGCGACTAAGGCCCCCCATACACACACAGTTTGGCCTTCCGATCGACCTTACAGGCAAAACTGTGACAGTTTACCCCCTCCCTTTCCCCCCCATACACGCGCAGATAAAGCGGCAGGCATCATGCCACAATCACGGTCTTCCAGCCTATAATGTTGAGTCGCACACGTCACGTGCTACGGTCCTGCAGGCAGACCTGACGGACTGACGGGTCTCCCACAGGCCAACAGTCCAAACGATTGGCCGGCCGGCGGCACCACTCACGTCAGTTTTGCCTTTCAGTTTTCAACTGTGCAGGCCGAACTGGAGGCCA
Source organism: Cryptotermes secundus (assembly GCF_002891405.2). Lineage (NCBI taxonomy): Eukaryota > Metazoa > Arthropoda > Insecta > Blattodea > Kalotermitidae > Cryptotermes > Cryptotermes secundus. The sequence continues at coordinate 346,159 of NW_019744117.1, forward strand.
AACTGTGTGTGTATGGGGCCCCTAACCGCTTGAGCTAAGGCGCGGCCTACGTAGGTTCTATCTTGACATGTACTTGCTAGAGTACTGATTAATTACGATACAATATTAATATAAAAAAGTAATCAAATTATATTAGATATACGTATATGTATACGAATACGACAAAGAAAGGGGCGCTCAGTTACAATTAAAAAGAATGTTAAAAAAGTAGAGTGTGACGAAATAGACTGGATTAAGTGGGACAGGACAGCTTTCAGTGACGGACCATTTTCAATATGTTAATGGAATTTCAGTCATTGAAAAGCGGGGTTCTTGTTTTCTAGTTAAGACATGTAGGATGTAACGCAGTGTAAGCTGATAGATGAAGCGCTAGAGTGAAACCACTCGTTTATACTGAAGATGGAGGCAGCAGATTTGTCAGAATCGTTGGTATCCACTTACCGCACTATACCACTTCCTAGAACACAGTAAAATTAATATTCACTGCCGTGAGAATTCAGAATCTGGTTTCTCAAGAAGACCGTGTCTTCATCTGTGAGCAGTAGCACTGGCTGCTTTAACTAAAATGTGATGGGATACAGCTCTTCCAGATATCGTCTGTAGTCTTGTAGTTTCTTATAAGATTTTAGGTTTTCACGGCGGTGACTGTGAAGAATGCCGTGTTTTGAAGATGGAGGCGATACGTTCCTCCGAAACATCGGTTTACACAGCGCCACATCCCAGAAGACGGCATTCTTCGTAGTTTCTTTCTCGAAAATTAGATCAATGATATGGATGAGGTGGGCGGGGCATGTAGCACGAATGGGGGAGAAGCGGAATGCACTTAGGATATTGGTGGGAAAGTCAGAAGGAAAGAGGCCACTGGGAAGACCAAGGCGTAGGTGGGTGGACAATATTAAAATGGATCTTAGAGAGATGGGATGGCATGGATTGGATTGATCTAGTTCAGGATAGGGACCAGTGGAGGGCTGTTGTGAACACGGTAATTAACCTTTGGGTTTCATAAAATGCTGGGAAATTCTTGAGTAGCTGCACATTTGGCTTCTCCTAAAGAAGGGCTCAGCTACATAAGTAAGTAAGATCCACGATGTTCTTAATACGACAAACTTCATGTTATAGATTATTTTATTTATTTTATTTTGCTCTATATTCATATTTATAAAACGTTCACATAAAAAGGTCGTACAAATTTCTATGAACAATATATTTAAAAACGAGACCTCACTTTCTAAGGTTAGAGCATTTTAAGAGTTTTACATTACATTTATCTCATATAAACATAATATTCATGTACAAGGTGTTGCGTGTTACTCAACATAATTCAGTACAATTTGTGTCCAGTTTTGCTTGGCCTTCCCTGAACATGCTTCACACATTAAGAGTTAAAAAAATGTTGTAGCTTTTACGTAGCCTTGCTAAGACGTGAAGGAATTGCATTAATTTAGGACTATGCCAAGCAGTAGACACAGATCCAGCGTATATTTTATAAATAGCAGGCTTAAAACCAATTTCAGTCTGTAAATTTACATTGGAAGAAATTAAATTATTAAAGAAACTGCTATGTTAATATATTTTACTTGGAATGGACGTGTTCTTCTATCTTTAAATTATTTAGTGTTGTTTGGGGAGTTAAGATTTTTACTTTATTGTTGTTATTGCTTTCCTCAATTTAGTTGTAGTAATTTTAGTTCTTGATAATGAATCTGTGGAGGATGTTTTCAAAATGTAAGAAACAACACAAACAGAAACAGGATTATGATAAAATTAAAGAAACGTAAATTCTGGAAATGCTTGTCATTCTTCAGTTCAAATAGTACACTGCGTTCAAGGACTGAGGAAACTTCGCTACGCCGCTGACCGCACCCAAAATTCCTCGCAGATTGCTGCTGTAACTCCCGATAGCAGAATGATTCATTAGCGCTGATAAACGCGCACGGTCGTGCGTGATCCTGTCACTACAATTAAGTCGCAGTAACTGTCAGTCTGTGTTAGAGATTTGGATAGGAGGTCAGCATTTATACTGAAATGAAGTTCACTGTTGAACAGAGTGTGTTTATTGTCAAAAATTTTCAATGTAAAGAAACTTAAAAGTATCGGTAAGTTTAATCGTAAATATCCTAACGCGCCAGTTCCCACAAAGTCGTGTGTATCCAAGCTTGTGAAAAAGTGGCGGGCCACAGGTTCGGTGTGTAACATAAAGAAGCACTCGAAGAGGATTGTGCTAACTGAAGAAAAAGTTCGGGATATTGTGGCACGACTACAAATCTGTAGTCCTCGAAAATCATTAAGACGCTTAACACAGAAAACCAGTGTTTCGCTAGGATCTGCTTTCACAGCCACAAAATTAATCAAATTTCGCCCGTATAAAATAACAAAATGAAATAAGACGCGTAATTAGTTCAGTTACCGTGGATCAACTTGGGATGCAAGGCATGTTTGCAAGCAGAAGGGGGTCACTTTCAGCACCTGTTATAAAGCACGGTAAGTTTGTGTTATCTTTTTGCGGCATTCTAATAAATGTGTGCATGTACGGAAACTGATGTGAGGGAACGGTCGTGGAGAAACGATCCATCCGCTCTACTCTAGCGAGTGCTCGCGTTTATGACTCGTTCCGCGATCGGCAGTTACAGCAGAAATCTGTGAGAAATATTGTATGCGACTCACGCTACTTCCCCGGTTTCCTCGATGATTAAACATCCTGTATTATAACATCTGTATTCCAAAACGATGGAGATTAGGATAAAAATATCTTAAGCAGTAGTTTTGGTGGTTTGTTATACTCGTATATGGGTATGAACGATGCTTTTTACTCTGTGAAAGTATAGAACATAAATCATAAGTGCCAGAAAACGAAGTGAGCAGGGAAATACTCGTATGTTTGTACATACGAAGAATGAAGAAAGCTAGTACTTGCGAATATTTCATGAAAAGAAACTTGGATTCAGGCACATATTGCATTCTAATAAGCTGTGATCGGGTAGGCGTAAGGTTAGGATGGGGGAACAAGAGTATGTCCAGGACTGCGGTAGTGTAACCTCTTGATAAACGCAGAATTCGAAAATGAAAACAAGAGGCGGAGAATAAGGAGATATGATTCGAAGATCAGATGTGAATGTGAATGATTAAAGATAGTATACAATGATGGTCTGTATTATTTGCGGAGTTGAACGTTTGGTTCTATTGTTACACTGTTGGCACGTAGCAATTGGTTAAGATATTGTTGAAAGTCTGATTATCTGTTTAACACACAGTTCTCCAATGCTATATGCTCATTTGAACAACAAATGTTGGGATAACGCAAATTTCGCTTTGGAAATTCAATTGTTCGTTAAATCATTTCGAGTGTACGATATGAGAAATTTTGTAGATGATGACCCACTTAAAAATATTATTAAACTCTGAAGTTTGCTCTTTTTAGAGACATATTCTGACTTCTGTGCGTTTGGCCAGTTTCAAGTTGCCTGACCCCTAAGCGCTCTTCTTGTTTAAGACTTTTTCTTGTAATAACCATACTTGTTGGTCTCTGTAAAAGACAACAAAAAGCGGAATATGTTATTATATAACAGCTTTCTCTGATTGTAATCGGATAACAGGACTATAATATGTAGAAAGTATGGTAGAAGTTTTCAGAGGACCTATATCATTTCGGGAAACAAGTGAGGGCCCCTTCCCAGGGTTATGTGACGAGTAGACAGAACTCGTTGGTAAAAGCAATTAATCTTCTGAAACCTGAAGGAGGGAGATTAGAAATAAAGAATAGTAGAAGAGTACGTGAGACCATAAAATGTGGGAGACTTGAGAGACACCTTATTTTGGGAGGGGATAGAGTGTTGTTTAGAAGGTTCCAATGCTTCGCCCACTCGTCCTTGTGATATGAGAGGTGCTCTTTTGTCTTTCTCTTTCCTGCTTTATACGCCGAATTACAGTAATAGAGAACATCAGAGACACAGACTGCAACTGTAGTCTTACGTGTTTGCTTCGAAGGTGAACATTTTAAACGGTAAGGTCTAAGTCAGAATTGCGGTAGAATTTTTGGATGCATTTCGGATATCATTCCCAATTCTAATTATGGGAGTAAAGTATAATTATTTAAGAAGTGTTCTGTCTTCTAGATGCTCGTATAACGCCATGAAGTCCGTGAAAGTTGCATGCTTTTATATCCCAGACTTTAGATCTCTTTATAAACATCGCTACGAGAACCTCAAATACTTTAATTTATTTATATGAGTGTTAGTTATCCTGATAAGGAAACTACCTATACCCCGTGTTTTGAACGGGTACTTGTTCTCTATAAAGCAGGGAAACTTAAGGTAACAAAGAAGGCTGTCAGACTGTTAGCCGCAGCTGTCTCATGCCGGGGGCCCGGATTCGATCCAAAGTTAAAGAAAGTACCAATGCAACAGTTTCTGACTAATCATTCCACGAAAGATCCATAGGCATTCACATCATCATCATGGACCCACTGAAGCTCCATACACATCCCCATCATTGTCATCATTAGGGACCCATTGATACTGATTTCGCAGAAGCGAGGGACTTTGCTCTACTATAAACCAACAAGAACTGCTGGTGAAAAATTAGAAAATCTCCCATGTAACACCTGAGGGAGGCTGAACTCTGGGCAAGGACTCACCTTCGAAAGCGTCCTGATATTTGTACAAGAGTTCATAGAACTCCATTCTGTTGAAGGGTGTTATATCCATCGTCCCTCCGTACTTCTTCGGTAAGTACTTTCCGTCAATGTGGCCCAAAAGGGATTTGTAATCCTTGCCATGAAAATATATCTGAAACAATAAAAGGGCGGGTCGTTATATGTCCTTATAAGGGCGACTGAACTTCAGTTAATTCAGTCCGTGAATTTGTGACGAATGCCTTTGTTGGTATAGAGGTACCGCTCTATGATTTTATCCGAAAGATGCACGATTCGTATCTCGGGGGGATAGCGGTCAAACGTGGCTAAGGTATTCGTGGTTTTCTTGTGTCCGTCCATGAAATAGCCGGGATAATACATCAGATAAGCCAAGACCGCTTTCTTCTAAATCCCTTCCAATCAGTCATTGATGTTCGTATCTTCCTGCCGTTCGACTCTGTAGGACCCAAGATACTGAAAGTGTCTCAAGAAAGGAAAAAAATCATAGTTGTCCCTGTGCTTAAGCAAGCATCACGCCATGAAGACGTAAGTGGAATGGAAATATAGCTCCACGAATTTTGCCTTACGTGGCATTAGACGGATATGAGTGGTCAGCCTCACGTCCCTTCCGCTTTACCCTCGGAAGAAAATGTCCAGGTACGCTTTGGATAGGAGACTGGGTGTACACTGTGGAGCGAAGTGTCCTTAATTATTGGAAGGTAAAGAAATTAACAAATACAGCTTAACAGGTGATAAATACTCGTATTTTCATTTCCTTGGCACTACAGCCCCAGTGGGCCTAGGCCTACCTCCATGAACTCCGTTCACTTTGGTTTTTCTAAATCTTACACATTCGGTGGGACTCCTCGGGCGGGTGATCAGCTCGTCGCAAGGCTTCTACCTGTACACAAACACAGGAAAACGCACACACACAAACTAAACATCCATGCCCTGAGTGGGATTCGAACCCACGATCCCGGTTTCCAAGTGAGCGAAGACAGTACATGCCTTAGACCGCTCGGCTACC
>NW_019744117.1:353044-377231 GCF_002891405.2 Cryptotermes secundus
TGTAATATACTTTTCCCAAATTTTCAGCACTTTCCTCTGATCTACTATTCTATTCCCCTGGGAGTCTTCGATGCAAACAGTTGCTTTTCATGAATTACATTTCTGGTATTGCGTGGTATTGAAGGGGGTAGAAATTATTCATTTGTTACCTTCCTGAAAAATGAGTTGGCAAGTTATTCGAAAATTCTAGCATTTTTTATAATTTATATTCTGACTTAAACCAAAAAGACCACAAGTTGTACATAGGTCGCTTGGAAACCTAGTCTTTTAGAAGTCCTTACCCTATTTCGGAACTTCTGTGACAGGAAGGGCTTGAAGATTGCGAAGAGCATGTTGAATACATAAGGCTGGTTCACAATGTGGTGACTTTTAAACCTAAGTGGAGCGCATTCCTGAAACACAAAAACAGAAACATTTGAAATGTTACTGTTGATACGTGTACATAAAGTTCCAAGGAGACCTGTCCATAACAACACCCTTCTACTTCCACGCTTCCTAGAACCCTGTCTGCTCTGTGGTTGCTAGGAGACCATATCAGGTGTAACACATATGGAGATCTGCTTTCACCTGCTTCGTCACTAGGTATCTATATGTGATTTTATAGATAAAACATCGCATTTTACGTATAAGAACTAGCCATGCTACTCCTCGGGCGTAAGCAATTATCATCGTGGTTGGCAATGCGCCCCTTTTTGAGCCACAACCTTCCTTAGAAGATTCTGCCAGATTGCATCTGGTTTTCATTCTTTTGGATCTCGTGACAATTTTTTTACAGAGCAAGGTCCTCAGCCTTGCGTCCAACCACCAAACTGGAGGACCAGGTCCCTGTATTTATGTCCCCCAGTCACAGGGTGGCCCAGTTATACCCCCAGGCACCGGGTTCCTTTTTCGTCTCCTTCTGTGATTCAAAGGGTTACGGTGGCGATATCCTAACCCGCCTCCACACGCGAAACAGTCGTAAAGAATAGATTATGATATGCAAAGTGTTACTGAAAGGTGTAGACAGACTTTGGGCACGAGTTTCACATAAACTAAAATATATCCATATTAAAAAATGTCCGGAGACACTCAATTTGTGAGTCATAACTGAAAGAATACTGTGCAGACATTAGCAGTTGTTCAGCATCAATGTGTATGCAGGGTTCTTGGCGGTTCTTTGGTAGGCTAGCATGTTTTGCCACATCGGCCTAGAGGGAACCACTACCGAGATTTCCTCTTCCATGATCTGCCAAAGCTAGTGGAACATGTACCAGTGACAGTCAGAGCACAAATGCGGTACATGCATGATTGTGCTCCGGCATATTTTAGCCGTGCTGTGCGAGATATTCTCAATTACACCTATAATGAACAATGGATAGGTAGAGGAGGACCCATTTCATGGCCGCCACGCTCGCCAGATTTGAGTCCCCTGGATTTTTACCTGTGGGGACACCTAAAATCCCTTGTGTATGCAGCTCCTGTTGACAACGAAGAAGCACTTCGCCGTCGCATTGTGAATGCCTGTCAGACTATCCGCAAATACTCCGGCATCTTTGAACGGATGCGGTGGTCACTGATGAGACGTGTCGATGCATGCGTTGAATCTCATGCAGGACATTTTGAGCACGTGTTATAAATGTACTCTTTATGCTATAACTTATAAATGTTTCCGGACACAAGCTGATGTGGATATTTTTTCTTGTTTTGGTATATGGAACTCGTGACCAAAGTTTCGCCCGCATCTTTCGGTTACATCCTGTTTCGTTTTTGGAATCTAAATTTAACAATTGCGAAGATCAGTCAAGTGTTTTATTTTCTAAGTGCTCTAACTTTCAAATGTCAGAAAACGCGTTAAAGCAACCTGCTACTGAGAATATGATAAAACCTTCTGGGTTTTAACGTCACGTAGTAAGGTTTCGGAGGGAGGTACTGCCTCCATCTCCAGGCCCTGCTTTGCGTCTGCGTACTGTTGGTTTCTTTCCTTGACCTAGAAGACAGGGGAGATATGTTCCTTCGAAACCTCGGTGAACTGCACCGTACTACACGACTTCATAACCCGGAGGGTCGCGCCCTGCATTGTCACCGCTGTAAGATCCTCAAGTATCCTGTTTCTATTTACATTGTCAACCAAGTTTAATAAATAAGCATGCAGGGGACTAATGTAACGTACACACACATGCAGATGTTAAATTGATACATTATGTAAACAGTTTCATTATTTTTATCTATTTTGTAAGTGAACTCGATAAGAAAAAGTACCTTTCGTACTATTAGGGCGAGGGCACACCAAGGAAACTAGCAACCGCAACGCAACCGCAATTTCCGAGAAAATCTAAGAATAGTCGTTGATTTATTTACATACCTGAGCCCAGTGGAGAATATTACTGGCGAAGGAGGGGCCGACTTGGTAGATGTGCTGAATACTGAGGCCTTCCAGATCAAAAATTACATCTACGCCACTAATCTGAGTGCGATATTCTGTGATGGCTATTTCTACTAGTAGCAATATGCATCTGAAAAGTTCGTTCAGCGAAACATCTTTCACTTTCCAATTTCCTGTAAGCATATAAAGAAAATACTGTCACCATTTAGAGGTGTGACTGTAGATGGGATGAATAGATTTACTGACCACTTATACACACCACTCGAAACTACAAGTAATTACAGCGCTATCGCTAATCAAATAAAAGATTGTCCCTGTGCTTAACTAATTTAGCACTGCACCATGAAGGCTTGGGGTACGCGGTAGCATAGTTGGTTGAGGCACTATGGCCCTGGGATCGACTCAGCCTCTAACAGAAATGAGTACCAGGAATTAATGAAATAATTTTCTTGGGATGTAAAGCGCGGCCGGCGCGTAGGTCTGACAACCTTACCGTCATCTTTGAGACGATTGTCTAGACAATGTGGGACCCTCAACGTCTGACAACCATATGGGTCTTCACGGCCTGTTACAGGGATAGCTTTACTTTTTCACCATGAAGGCTTATGGGAGAGTGGGTGTTTACATTCACACACTTCAAAATCACCACAGCTCCCGCTAAGCCTTTTTATAGCCTACTGTGTCTGCATCTATCGTTACCTAAGAACGGTTTCTAGCAGTGTAGATTCTTCAGCTCCACGCGCACAGGTTCTATCTTCACAGCCTCCTGTACAGAACTCAACTCTCAACCGACAACTGATTAGCTCGCAGGCTGGCGGCCAGTTCACACCACCCTCGTAATCTTCTCTTCACAGGCTGACTTTCAACTGACTCTGTCAACTGACAGCTAACAACTTAGTGGGTCGCCCCAATTGTCTTTCTTATAATCACGTTGCACGGACCGAGTAGAAAACACCATTTCAAACAGTAACTCTTTTGCTATGATTGTATTCGTTGCCGCGGGAGCGTGTTTAGCGATCCGTTGCCTAGAAACGGGTTACATAAAACCATTGTTTATTCGCCTATTGCATAGCAATGGCTGTACACGCTACATTGTGTTCAGATACACGAACATGTTCTTAATTTAAACGCTATTATTATATATATTTGATGCGATATACCAGTCTTGATAAACAGGGAAACAGTATGACATGACGCGGTGTAGTCTGGTAGAAGTTCACTGGATGACATCCAAGGAAGTAGTATTCTTCATAAGCATCTCAATGAGAGCATCATTTCACAAGGAAACACTAAATACACGTATTTGTAGCACCTATATATATTGTCACGTGTATGTGTTTTTGTGTGATTTATAAGACGGGTTTTGGATTGAATTTATTGACCCTTATACGCAGTACTCAGAACTACAGGCAATACAACGCTGTTCCTGATTTACACACATTACAGTTCACCGTTACACACGCACTAGCTTTCTCAGTCTTCACTAGCCATATCCTGGCAACGGATTTATAACATTCTCACTGTCACTTCAAATCAAATATGAAATCTTCTGTGCATAGCCTAATTCCTTTCTTACCATTATCTGCAATTGACAATGCCGAAGACTCCACTCAGTTCCTCTGCTCCCATAGCTCATATCCTGGCAGGCTGGTGTCTCGAAACTCGACTCTCCTCGACTCGACTACTGTTCTGTTGGATTCTTCTTCTTAACTACTTTGCACGGACCCCGCGGACAACATCGTTTTCTATTTCCCCGTACTATTTTAGTCGTGTTTATCACACCACTGCACAGCAACGGTCACGGCGTGGACCACATAGAAAAAAGTCTCTCTACTGTTGAGCCGTGTTTACCAAGTCGTTGCGTTGCAATGAATATGCATGTCATAATATATTTGGATGGCCCAACCTGTAACCGAATTTCTTTTCTAACTAGATTCGATATCGGAAGTAAGATCGCCGATAACTTACATGCCTCAGTTCATACCACTTCACAATTTTAAAAAATCCGTTCAATTCACCCCCCTCATTGTCATGAAAATGAAGGAAGCATGTTCCTCCGAAACGTCATTATTGATCTACCAGAATACATCGTGTCACATTCCAGAACGCAGTAATCGTATTTGTCACTGCCGTAAGAACCAACTGTTCACTTTTTCCAGAAAGATTTTTCTTACAATTAGGAATTTAACCGTGTTAAGCACAACTGATTTCCTATTCAATTTTCAGAACATAAAAATTCTTCTTTCAGTTCCGTAATGGGCATACTAGTTACTCTCCCAATTTTTTAATTTACATTTCATTTTTATTATTTCTCCTAATTAAAAGATAAAGAGAACGTATTCCTCCACTTAATTATGTAATTATCAACTATCCCATGCGGGAGATAACGCTAATGTGCATATTTGGTGCAGGGTTCTGTCTTCTGTCATATAAAGCTCTGCTCGCTACGTGTTTCATGCTGGTTTTCTTTTGACTTATTTTTCCACCCTGAAGATCGACATGAAATATTCCTCCAAAATGCCGGTTGACGTTCAACGGAATACATTGCGTTATATCCCAGAATGTAGAACTCTTCATAACCACCGTTGTGAGGAACAAGTCCTGCATGCTCTCGACTGGAAGGTGGTTCCCTCGAGTGGCAATTCTACGAAACTCTCTCTTTATTTTTAGAGTATATAATGTGGTTACGATATGTTCCTAATTTCTTCTGATAGTGTAATTACCCTTCCACGTGAAACTGAGTCCAGCCGCCTTCGGACTAGGGAAAAGAGAATATACATATATTGAGATACTCTCCGTCAAAAGTTATGAAATGGTCAGCAAGTATGTTGTAAAAGTTTAGAGGTTTCGCTTTGGTTTTGGACTAGGACCCAAGAAAGAATGTGCTGGCAAGGACCAGCAGCATATACAGAAGACAGACCCGACCTCACATCAGAGAGGGAGTCCCACAAAAATAAGACCGTAACTGTCAAACAGTAATAAATATCTGGTCATACGCCCCAGGTGGGGCTCGACACCAAGCCTTACTGACTGTGGGAGGAGACACTACCCTGTTGATCTCTCACCCACATCTGGGGACGGAAACAGACCCAGTTTCCGAAACGTTTTGTTTTCTAGTTTTTAGAATATCGGACGATGGACAAAGTCCGATACCCCAGTAATTCTGAGAACTTACCAACTTCAACTAAGAATATTCTTCGGCCCCACTGATTTCTAAGAGGCAGAACTGTGAGAACGTCTTGAAGAAGCGGGTTCCTTAACGCCGAGGGCACCAGTTCATCATACAGCTTTGGATTCCGGAACTTGAACGTGTACAGCTTCTTTACCTGTAGAATACAAAACCAGTAACTGATACAGAAATGGTTCAACTAAATTTCTTGAATATCTGTACAGCATTCAATTCGTGACTTCAAACCGAGTAATCTTTCTCAGAAGGCGGAGATCACCGGTTCCAATTGCGACCGGGACAACGACTAATGTGGCTCTGCTCAGTCTCTATGGACGAATACAGATATTATACCTTACAGCAGGCTGTGGCCATTTCATTGCACGTCCTTCCGAGTTCAGTATTTGCCATCAACCTGTCCTTTCGAGTTCAGTATTTGCCATCAACCTGTGCTTCCGACTTTATCATTTGCCATCATCCTGTGTTTTCGAGTATATTGTTTGCCATCAGCCTGTGTTTGTGAGTTCCATATTTGCCATCAACCTGTCCTTCTGAGTTCATTATTTGCTATCAACCTGTGCATCCGAGTTCAACATTTGCCATCAACCTGTGCTTCCGAGTTTATTATTTGCCATCAACCTGTGCTTCCGAGTTCAATATTTTGCCATCAACCTGTCCTGAGTTTATTATTTGCTATCAACGTATCCTTCCGAGTTCAATATTTTGCCATCAACCTGTCCTTCTGAGTTTATTATTTGCTATCAACGTATCCTTCCGAGTTCAATATTTTGCCATCAACCTGTCCTTCTGAGTTCATTATTTCCTATCAACCTGTGCTTCCGAGTTCTTTATTTGCTATAAACTTATCATTTGGCAGCGTGTGTTCGGAGGTACGGAGAGCGTGACTAAATAAACGATAAATAAGCAAAAGAAAATTGCAAAGTAGATGTTTCAGACCGTTTTGTAGGTATACACAGTTCAGTACACTTAGTTAATTGTTTTCGATGGAACCATCCGTATTTTTTGCATACATTTCCCCAACTGCCTTTACTTTTAAACAAGTAATTATAATATTTAAGTAAAGGTACAGCTTTACAATTACGAAGTTCAAATTTTCCTAGTATAAGAATAATTTCTTCACGCTACTTCAATCTGTGTTTATACTCGTATTTTCATTCAAGTCTGTCGCATTTCATTACATTCGTACGTAATGTAATGGAATAGGATATATTATATATGTATTATATATGCATATGTATATGCATACAATATGTAGCATATGCTTATACCTAATATATAGCCTATATAAATTTACGTCTGTATACAGTGTGGAACTTCACAATTACATTTCTTCTCCTTTGTGAAAATAAAAAGGGTTAGATCTTATAAGACCTGTTCCTCTAACCTCAAATTGTTCTTGATCTTTCTATTTTTCCTGTCTTCCTGCATCTCATCGACCCTGCAGGGTAAGCGGTTTCTGTCCATTCTTTCCAGGTGGTCTAAACAGTTTTATTTATATAGTTTTATGTCCACTATTAGGTTGTTCACTTTAACCTCTTACGAAAATCAACATTTCTCTGGCGATAAAATCTTGTATATTTAGTACCAAAATGATTTTGGACTGCTAAATTTTTGTTCATCACCCGCACGACCAAATCCGGTGGAAGTTCGAATATGAGATATGACCCTGAGTGAAGAAACATACTTCCTCCATCTTCAGGCCCAACATACGGGCAGTACGTTCGTCCAAAACGTCTATAACTTCTACCCGATCACACATTGAACTAACGCCATGATAACCTCAAATCTCACACGATAAGTTTTCTCTCTCTCCTCCCGCTACCCCCTTTGGAGCTTAGGGCTGATTTCTCAGTTTCATGATCTTTTTTTTTTTACAGAAGGTAAAACTCCTTGGACGGGTGTTCAGCTCGTCACAAGGCCTCTACCTCAATACAGGACAACATAAACACAGAATAAACGCATACACACACACACACACACACAAACATCCATGCCCTGAGTGGGATTTGAACCCACGATCCCGTGCCAAGGGCGAGCGAAGATAGTACGATGCCTTAGACCGCTCGGCTACCGTGACCGGCACAGAAAAGTTACTGCATTATATACAAAAGGACAGACACGCCAAAATTAACAGGCACTTATACGCTGGTTTGACACTCAAAGAGGCGGACGAGATCGCCAAATGTTACGCGCTTGCTGACGTAATGCGTAAAGCATGTGCATATTTTGTTTGGAATGCCTGAAGAGAGATGCCACATGACATGAGGCTGGAGCCACATGAAATATGTGGGCGCAAGTTACTTGTTGACGTCGGTTCCTACAGCGAGGGCCATTGTGTGCGCCCAGCGGAAACAACTTTCTACAGCAGGATGTTTTCTAAACAAGAGACCACATGCAGTTGAATGCATGCGTGTTCCCGCAGTATACACTTTCGAAAACTGCTACCGTTCTTCTATGTCGTAACAGCATTTAATGGCTTGGTGCGGCCTCGGCTAATATTACAGCCTGGGGAACGCCGTTTTGCCTTTCTTTATTACCATGTTATCTGGTATACTTCCGGGCTTGTACGTGTATTTTAAAGTTAAGTCTGCGTGACTCAAATGTCAGCCTTGTTACTGGCTATCTTCTGCAGAGCAGTTCACTACTTCCCTCAGTATCTCCAGATAAAGGCCAGTAGAGTATTTCCTCGTTAAAATCGTTAAATATACGATCTATGATCACTATTCCATCTAGTTCAGCTCTATAACCAGCTACCACAGAAACCTGGAGAGCGAAGGCTATAATACTGGGCGATCAGGGTTCAATTCCCGGTAGGGGCAAGAGACTTTCCTCTATACCCTAGTGTCCAGATCAGCTTTGGGGACCATCCAGCCTTATCCACTGCATACTAGGGTCTATTTATCCTGTTATAAACCTGTCTGTAATCACTCTATACACAAGACAGTATATAGGGAGAGAGACAAGCATCCGAAATCGTATTAAGAGAAGTAGCAACCGTAGGAAAGAGCTGTTCTTCGTCTTCGCTATGTTACATTTGTAGTGCTTGCTACCCTGTTGACATTTCGCAGGAACTGCGCCTGAATGGTATAGAATAATTTGGTCATGATGCCTACCTAGTAGGCTGATAGGAAGAAACATCGCCGTAGCAGATGATTAGTCAAGCATCAGTGGCTATTCTAAAAATTTAGAATTATAAATTTGAGAGCTCATGTTTAATGAAAACTATCTTCACTCATGAAGTAGTCGCTGATATTAACACAAATTTACACCTAGTCCCGAAAGAGGTTCTTGTGATACTACATCGATACTGAAGTAGGTTTGAAGAATTTATATACAGAAACTGGTGATGGGGGGGGGGGGCAATTTGGTCTCTTGCATAAATGAATGAATACAGATGTTTGATAACAGAGTGCTGAGGAGAATACTTGTACCTGAGGGAGGGAGTAAAACGAGGGGGAAGAAAATTACACAATTACGAGCTTCATAACTTGTACCTCTCGTCAAATATTATTAGAATAATAAAATTACGGAAGATGAAGTTGGCAGAGCGATGTACACAATAGAAATACATAGAGAGATTTAGCAGAGAAAACTCAAGGAAAAATACAATTTGGTAGATAATAATATTAAAATAGATCTTAATGAAATAGGATGGAAGGGTGTCTACTGGGTTCATCTGATTCAGGTATAGTGAATAGTGAGGGGTTCTTCCGAACGTTCGGATTCCACAGTTCTAGCTAAATGAGCAACTGTCAGCTTCTCAAGTAGAACTCTGTATAGGAGACTTGCTGTTCCTAACCTACTACATGTTCTGGGGCCATTTATAAGGACATAATTAATTATCAGTTATATTAATTTAGTGAAAACTATGGCCCTCTGGGTTGTAGCATAGTGCAGTTCTGAGATTGCCTGACGTCTAGGCCTTGGTGCCTCCCTCTGCTGATATCTTGCATGGTTTACTTTTCGACACTAAAGATGAAGTCAGACTGTCTCTCTGAAACGTCTGATTGTTAGTATTCTTCGTAGCCACTCTCGTGACAACCTCGAATCCTTCAAATGCAATAAACTTTACGTTCCAAGTAAGTGGACTGTGTCTAAGGCCAGATGGACAGTGAAAGCAAGACAGGTAGAATTTTGGGAGGGCACAGTTTTAGGGGCGGTGCAGTTTACAACCATTCCTTCTCTTCTATTTTACTATTTGTTAAATGGAAATTAATTTCTGCTACTCCATTGTTTATGTAAAAAAACGAACTCCGTGGCCTGTAGTTCGCAAGCCGAACTATACCGACCAAGCGACCGCCGCTTGTCGGCGAAGTTAGTGCCAACTTTAGCGGATTGAGGGTGTTGCGTGGTCAGCGCAACGAATCCTCACGGCCGTTAATCTCGGTTTTCTAGACCGGAGCTCCTATTTCCTTGAAACAGCTCCTCAATTATCCTCACGAGGCTGAGTGGACCCCGTTCCAGGCCCACTACTCTGAAAATCTGGTAGCCCTGGGAATCGAACCCAGGACCTCTGGAACTCCGACCACTAGACCACGGAGGCTTTGTTTATATCGTGACCATTAATTTTTAGTGAATTAAATATGCTACTCAACAATGTAAATAAAACATTGAACTTCGAGCGCTGACATCGTTGTCTAATTATTCAATCTTAAACCATAAGCGACGCCACGATTACTGAAACGTATTGTCGTGGTTTTTATTCTACCAGTTCAAGGACTGAGTCATGGCCCTGCCCAGACTAAAAAAATTATCGTGCCCATCTTCGTCAAGGATGTCCAATGTCCAATCTTCCAGTGGGGCAGTAAAAATAGTTTCCTATATCAAAAGTACAGGAAGCATCCTTTCTACATGATTAAGCCATTTTCTTTCATGCTCATTTATATCTTCCAACAGCCATTGTTTTCCTAAATTTTCCTTTCAGTCAGTACTTCTTACTTAAGTCACACTCCTTGATTCTCATTTTAAAATTATATTACCAACGGCGGGTCTCGTTACAGTGTCTGGTAATGTACTGCTGTTAAGTCTGCAGAAAGATGAACTGAATTTCCCGTCCTCACGGACGGCGTTTAGCCCTGATCATATTTACACACATTGTTCGTAAAATAATGTAGCTAGTTACCTTGTGCGGAAAACACAGCGTCATTTTGCAAGTGATAATTAGGCATCAAGGGGGAGGGGATAGCGCAGTAGGTACAGCGACTGTCTACGGACTGGACGACAGAGGGGTTGGTGTTCGAGTCCCGGTAGGATCAAGAATTTTCTCTTCTCCACGTCGTCCAAGCCGGTTCTGGGGCCCACCCAGCTTCCTTTCCACTGGATACGGGGGGAAGAGCGGCCGGGGCGTGAAACTGACCACTCATCTCCAACTAATGTGGAGATAAAAAATATAGTTCTATTTATCCACTTCCATATATGCCTTCGTGGCGTAGTGTTTAATCAGTTAAGCACAGGGACTACTTCACCTTTCACCCAGCCATAAAGAACATAAGGGAACAAACAGAAATTTGTTATATTTGAGGAACTTACAGAGGTGACTATGAAGAATGATATCTTCTTGGTTATAACGTCGTGTATTTCGGAAACAGACGTTTCGGGGGAACATGTTGCCTCCATCTTCAGGGTCTAAGATGTAAGAAGCTAGCAGAGACTGCAAGCTGCTCTCGGTTCTATTAGCTTGCCGCCTGTTTCTGCTGATTTCTTGCTTCCCTTACTCTTTGGCACTGAAGATGGAGGCAGTGTTTTCCTCTGACATGTCCTGCTGTCTCCGAATTACAACCTAGAAATTTGTACTCCATTGAAGTTTGTTTCCTTGTAGCAGCAAAATCAGAAAATTCAGGCTCGACTCTCTCGTGTGTTTTAATACCAATGGCGTATACGTAAAACGCCTTCGAGAAAAATATAGACTTGGAGCGCATTCGAACCAAAAATAAAACTGCAAATATTTATGTTACCTCGTGTTCGGTTTTCGTAATCGAAGGACAGTGACTTGTTTGCCTACTGGATACGCAGTTCGCCTAACGGGTACTTTCCTTTGCTGATCGGTTGCTAATTATGTGTTTATGTACTGTCTGCATGAAGAGAAATCGCCATATCTCCATGAACTTAGCTTCTGGACTTTAAACGGACTTCAAATCACGTATTAATTTTTTTAAAAAGCAAATGAGAACTCGGACGAAGTATGAATCTGTTCTACATTATTTCCATTTCATTTAAATACATCCGTATGTTTTAAGATTATATTACTTCTCTGTGTAAAGAAAAATAAAAAGTTGTTCCTGTAAGAGCCCGTGGAGGCCTATAATGTTGTGAGACGTCGAGACTACCACATTTTTCTAGACATTCGGAACACAGATGACGGTTAGGTTGTTAGCCTTATGCTCCAGCTGCCCTTTACCCCCAGAAAGATTCGTGGTACTCATTTCTGTTAGAGGCCGAGTCGACACCAAGGTTATAGTGCGGCTGGAGCGATTAGGTCAATTGAAAAATTCAGTGACCTCATTGGGAATCGAACCAGCGATCTTCAGGCTTGTAGCATACTGCCTGAATCAACTACGCTACCACTTGTCCCAACACTCTGTGTAACGGAACGATAAATATAAGAAACTCGTTCTAAATTCGAGCTGTCTGGAGCGAAAACGAACGACTGCTTCAGAAAGAAAAGTTGTAAGCCGGTAAATAAAGGAGATCTCTTGTTCCACTAAAAAGTCATTTATATTTCTGCGGCGCGAAATTGTCTCTGCTTAAACACGAGCTTTAGCTTAGTTTAACTTAGCTCGTCAGCAACCGATATTTACTACAACTGTGACGTATTGCAAAAAATCCAGTAGTCAAATCCAGTTATAACCCCCCCCTGACGTTTCGGAATTGAAATAATAGTGAACTGGAATCGGTAAAGATGCACTTAGTTTATATGCTTGGGTACTCAATTTAATTGTAATATTGCATATAAAAAGGATACAAAATTAAGGCTTGAAAATTCTCTTGTAAACAAACATTATTCGTGAAATAGCGATAGACGACGACGACGACAGAAAGACTATCGTTTGCAGCTCCACCTACCGGAAGAATTAATGTTTTCTGGAACCCGCGTTCGCAGTGCAGTGTGTTGCTATAATCTCAATCAGCATCATTACAATTTCGGTGTAGAGAGAGATTACTCAGGTACATTGAATTTTGTTTGGATTCTTAACGGAAATATTAGTTAAGAATCTGCATTGACCTAATTGCGATAGATTCTGGCGAGCTTGATGTATGCTTATGAGTGTGTATACAGTTGTACGAAGAAGATAACTAGTGAACATAAACAACAAACGAAGCAATAGCACACATTAAAACAAGCACGAAAGGAAGTCAGTAAATAAGTCACAGAAGGAAGCAAAACAGCTGTAATGGACGTAATATATTTTCTATTTGTATAACAACACAGCAGCGCAGTCTAGGCAGTAGACGCACATGCGCATGTTCAGAGGCTGGTCTCAGTAGTCAAAATGGCGACCGTGCTTGAGTATACTATCGAAGAGAAGCGTTCTGTTTTGCTTTCTGTGTGGGCAAAGGGACCCAATGCAACTCAATGCAAAAGGATATTCGTAAAGAAATATTCCTGGTTACGATGGGAAGTGTCTGTCGCGTAAGGCGTACACAACTGGGTCGAGCAGCTCTCTCAAGGACATTCGAAAGTCGCAGATGATGTCCGACCAGGTCGCCTTGTGGAGAATGCGACAGAAGCAACTGTGTAACGGGACAACAGTCAAAAGATTACTGTGCCGCGGGTTTCAACGCATTGGTAAAGCGATGGGACAAGTGTATTATTGTTGGTGGAGGATATGTCTAGAAATAAATGTTTTTACAGGTTCGAATATCACATGCTTTACGATTTATATTAATTTGTGACCTATTTACTGAATCTCCCTCCTATATACATGACTGCGTATCATCCGAGAATAATACACGAAACATAAACTCTCTAGATTAGAGAACACTTTGTAGGATCTCATATATTCAAGGGATTTCCTTTGTTAAAGAATTCATCGTCACCACAAAATTCCTCCACTGGGTCTTATTCTGAGATCATATATACTAACTTCATGGAGCTGAGCCCTTCTTGAGAAGCCGCTATTTGTGCAGCTACTCAAGAACTTCCCAGCAATTTATGAAACCCGAAGGTGCATTACCGTGTTAACAAGAGCCATTCTGAGCCAGATCAATCCAGTCCATTCCACCCCATCCTAAGTATAAGATTTATTTTAATATTATCCTACCACCTACGTCTAGGTCTTCTTAATTGTCTCGTTCCTTCTGGCTTTCTCACCAATATCCAACATACATACCTTTTCTCCACCATTCATGCTACATGCCTGCTTATCTTTTCCTCTTTGACTTGATTATTTGAATTGTACGTGGCGAAGAGTACAAGTTATGAAGCTCCTCATTATTCAGTCTTCTTCAACCTGCTATAATTTCATCCCTTTTCGGCCCAAATATTCTGATATTATATTTGAGCATCCTGTTACACTCACACAATATATATGAGACAAACACCGTCTTAAGTGTAACAATTTAATTGTATTTTGTTTTTCTTTCCCTCCTCCACACTACATGTTTCGGCCCTAAATGGCCATCATCAGGTGTATATTCTTACGTAGCTGTTACACTGCCTGTTAAAATTTAAAATCACCAGTCTTTCTAATTGTATAAAATCTTTGTTAACCTACACGCGTTAATTTGATTTCTAAATTTAGCACTTTTTTAAAACTTTAATTCAAGTTAAAATGTCTATAAGATTTTTGTTCTTTTTCTTTTTCAAATTTTGAAATTAAAATTTTCTCAGGGTACATGCCCTATGTCTATAGTGCTGCAGACATTTTAACTTGAATTAAAGTTTTAAAAAAGTGCTAAATTTAGAAATCAAATTAACGCGTGTAGGTTAACAAAGATTTTATACAATTAGAAAGACTGGTGATTTCAAATTTTAACAGGCAGTGTAACAGCTACGTAAGAATACACACCTGATGATGGCCATTTAGGGTCAAAACATGTAGTGTGGAGGAGGGAAAGAAAAAAGAACTACAATTAAATTGTTACACTTAAGACGGTGTTTGTCTCATATATACCAAATATTCTGCTCAGTGTCCTGGTTTCAAGCACCCTCACTCCTTCTTCCCTTAATGTCAGAGACAAGTTTCACACCCATATAAATCTTGCTTGCAAGCAAACATCATATATGCAGTATACAAAAATAACATGTACACAACCCGAGCCCTTTTTTAGAAGCTAATTGCCACTCTAATGTTAAAGAAATTCTTCAGTGTTTTTTGGAGCGATTGTTATTGTGTTCAAAGCAGCCCTCGGCTTAATTCTCTCCCGAGCTAGTTGGTCTGTTCTACACTCCCATATCTTTTCTTCAAGATCCGTTTTAATGTCATCTTCTATTCTACACGCATGTCTTCCAAGTTTTCATTCCTCTTCAGGTTCTCCGTCCAAGATGCACAAATCAAGAAGAATTAGGAAGCGGAAATTTGCAGGAGATCCGCGAAAAGCTTATAGAATCTTGGTCGGAGAGTATAAATTATGATATTCCGTATTAATTGTTCTCCAACTTCGTGTTACTTCACTTCTAATATGTCCAGATATTATCTCCTCAGTTTTCTTATCACCAAACACTCTCAATCTATTTTGTTCCTTAGATGAGAGGTCACGTCTCATGTCCGCATAAAACATAGTATGTATATAACATACTGAAAAAATTAAACAGTATTCTTCATAGAAATTTCTAGTCTTGTCTTAAAACATTTTTCAGGAGCATAAAGACTACACGCCTGACATACTCAACCCTTCACTCTAAGAATCTTAGTCTTATTTACTGCAAATAACCACTCTTCTTTACTCTTTGTCTTTTGTCTCAGTATTTCAATACTATTACTGTTTAGTGTATAGTATACTTATTTCTTTTATTAATATTAATTTATTTATTTGTAGTAGTTGTAATTGTATTTGCATTGAATTCATTGTTTGTGTAGTTTTGTATGCTGTAATTTGTTTGAGTGTGGTGTGTTTTTTGTGTGTTGTGTCTTATTGTAGTATCACTGCCACCGGGTAAAAACCAATTTGCAGTTTAAATAAATAATAAAGAATTCTCATTTCCATCTCTCTCAAATCATTCGCTCCATCTTTCCTCCGTTTCCGTATGGGCCTTCCCACTGTTTTCTACCTTCTGGCTTACTTTAAAAAAAAATCTTACCCACTCTGAATTGATCCATTCTGATCACATGCCCAAATAACGCCAACATTCTCCTTTCAGAATCAGGACTCTTATGTAATTCCCTGAACAGCTGAACCAGTTGCTTGATGGTGGTAAATCTGGCATGTTGTTTAGAAAGTGAGTTGTATATTACTGGTAAACCTGTTACGCAAAAGTTCTTGGATAGTTAGATTACAGCCGGAGAAAAGGTCACTGTGAAAGTGAAATTATTCAAATCTTCATGCGAGAATACTTCATTTATTGCGTCAGTTGCCAGTTTATTTTATTTTGTTTGCGAGAAAAGTCACCTCGATTACGTAATACATTAAATTAACTTTCCTCCGATTCCAACAAAGTCCTGAGCCAGAGCCGAAGCCCGAAAAACTTAAGTTATGGACAGTATATGGTTCTGTGGCAGGCACATTGTAGCAAGCAGCAGGCTTCCTTTCCAACAAAAACATTCAGGACAGTCCCACACTGAACCAAAGGAAAATCTATAAACCGACAAAACCATGAATCAAATCCGTGCATAGCAACAGCACGACAAACCCATGTAACCTAGAATAGTCCGAGACATTTACACAAAAGAAAAGCAGAGCAGTAGACTCCTTCATCACAACAGCTTGTACATCTGATAATGGCCGATTAGGCCGAAATATGCCGTGATATACAATAAGGAGAAAGAAGTCGAGTGAATATTAGCTGAAGTTTGGACATAGACGGCAAAAAGTTGAAAGCAAAGTCAGATTCATCTAGCTGAGCATAGAGATCACTGGCGGTTCTTGTTACAATGGCAAGAAAGAACCTTTGGGTTCCGTAAAATGTTGGGAAGTTCCTGAGTAGCTGAGCGACTGATGGCTTCTCAAAGACTCCAGTCAAAGGAATTAGTGCACTGATCTAATACATGAGCTCCGATAATTATAAATCTAGCTTTCTTCGAATGAACAAGCCTTGGGTATCCTTCGCCATTACTTACCTTCTCATATGCACTATTCGGATAGTACTTGCAAGGGCGCAAGAACTGAATTAGCATTTTTTCATCATCCAATGGGAAAAGTAATTTCTTGTCATCTGCAACAAATAAATGTCTAATATAAGTTTTCAGGTTTTCACAGAGGTAAGTGGGCCGTTCAGATTGTCCTCTGCACTGTTTGTGAATCCTAACGTTTCGCAGGAACTTATTGTCTCCATTCTCAGGGGCGACCCTGAAATAGGTTTCCACCGACGCGGTTTCACAAATCAGAAGACTGCGATCTGATATAAATGTCTATCATTCATTTCATAATCTGCTTCATAAAGGAGAAGCGTTAGTAGACGATTTATTTGTACTAAGTGATGTCAATTCCGAAAGGGCCAATTAAATTTTAAGAATATCAAACAACCATTGTTCATTACATCGAAAACACTATTCGAAATTGAGGGGTAAGATTCTAAGTGCGATTATTATAAGTATTACTCTCTTCTGGAATATGATGCCGTATAGTCTGGCATAAGTTTACGGGCATTTCGGAGGGGCATGCTGTCTTCATCTGCAGAGTAGAAGAGTATAGGGTATGAGGTTTTCACTTTTCTACCCTGAAGATGGAGGCAGCACTTTCCTCGAAAATGTCAACACACTTAGACCAGATTGTATTGGATCACATCTTAGATGACAGGAATCACCATTGCAATGTTAGCATGTTAGATATCCTAGCAGAAGTTCAAAATAATACTGCGTTTCATCCACATACCGGCAAGGTTCCTGGTCAAGTGGCTCTTCATATCAAATTTCACGAAAATTGGGCTGTTAATACTGTCATGATTTTAGTGGCTATAGACAGGGTTTGGATTGGTAATCTGCTTTATTGAACTCTTAAAACTCGAAATTGCAAGTAGAGATTATGCTCTACTTGTTCTACACAACTTCACAGATCACTATAAAACACGCTAGGTCTTCTCAATCTTTTACCGTCTTCACTAGCTTCGTAGCGGCTTCCAACGTTGGATGTTCCCCTTCCTCTGGAGTCCCAATCTGTCCTCAGCCTCAGCTACCAGCTTTTCACAGCAAGATCTCACGACTGAACCCCGGCAATTCACTAACTAATTGCTAAATTGCTGCCGGTCCTCACCAGCACAGTGATTCTTGGTTTCCAGTCCCACAGAACTTGGGACCTAATATTACAATCTGACGGCTATGGGACCCTCACGGACCTTTCCCCTAACTTACTAACTGCAAGGTCAAGGTCAAAATTATGTTACGACGACGGTCAATCGGCCAGTCTGTCTTGGTGTCAAGCACCCATGTGGGGCCTAAGACCAGATTTTTATTACTGTCAGACAGTTGCAGGTTTTTTTTTATGTGAGGCGTCATATCTGACGAGTGTATGGGTCTGTCATTGACAATTGTTACTGTCCCTCACCAGTGCAGTCATTCTCGGGTCCGATTCCCGAGGGACCCATGACCATTTTTACTGTCTCAGATCGAGACTCTCCAAACCTGGAGGGCGAGGTCCCCGTATTTATATCTCCAAGGAATAAGGCGACGCAGTTATAACTCCAGGCACTGGGTTCCCATTATGTCGCTTCCTACGACTCGCAGGGCTACGGTGGAGGTATTCGAACTCGCCTTCGCGCGGGGAACTATCTGCTTATAACTAGGCCTCGGCATGGACCGCGTAGAAAACACCGCTTCCCACAGTCACTCCATTGTTGCGTTTGTGTGTTTGGGTGACCACGTGATGGCTACTGAGCCACTGCGTAGCAACGTCCGTTGTTCCCCTAGCAACGACTATCTCTGCTGACTTCACAGTTCTTGCTTTGAGCAAATATGCCACAATATTTATAAACTCGATGCCTAATTTTTAAACAAGGAATTCTCCTCCAGGGCCCCTAACAATGAATCGTAAGTTTTCTTCCGAAACGCTGTTTGATTTAAAACAGACTACATGGCGTTATATTCCAGAAGATAGAACTCTGCTAGATTTATTTTCCCAGCAGTATTAGATAGATATTGTGGCCAAATCAACGAGCACTTCCATTTTAGATTCACTGACACGTCGTTTCGCGAAGGATACATTACATTGTTTTAGCTTTAAGACATTTATAACACCCATATTTCTCGTATTTCTTCCACGGTACGTGTAATGCAGTTCTTTTTTTAGCTAATACAGAAAGTCGTGAACAAAATTATAACCCTGCGACCCGTAGCGTAGTGCAGTTGCGACCAATTTATTTTCGTTCTGTTAAACGTTGTTTCCTTTATAGTCTATGTGTATTATAACCAGGACTTGAAGTGTACCAAATCACTAGCAGTAAGTTTCTTTTCAATATTGAAAGTGCTGAAGGACTCTCCTGTTAGAATTCGAGAAATGCTGCATAATGTTTCATAACCTGAGTTTTTATCTAGAACATTTTTTCATTTTTCTTGACACAATTTTACCAATGTCCCCTGACACTTTCTCCAAGTCATTGGCTATTTTTTTCACCAGAGCGAGCGAATCTTCTAGCGTTGCTCCTTTCTCATATAAGCATTTGATCCCTTCCGTCAAGGAACTGGAATTTGCCTTTATGAAGGCCAGCTGTCCTTCCATTTCGCTGCACGAGAACGGTTCCTCAGCAGCTTCAATTGTCCTCGCATCCTCCACCTTCTTTGAATCTACATTATTCACTACCTGAAAATGATACTCACTTACTTACTTACTCATGGAGCTGAGCCCTTCTGGAGGAGCCGCCAATTCTGCAGCTACTCAAGAATTTCTCAGCATTTTATGGAACCCGAAGGTTCATTACCGTCTTCACAAGAGCCCTCCACTGGTCCCTATCCTCAGGCAGATCAATCCAATCCATAAATCCCATCCTATCCCTCTAAGATCGATTTTAATATTGTCCACCCACCTACGCCTTGGTCTTCTCAGTGGTCTCTTTCCTTCTGGTTTTCCCACCAATATCCTATACGCATTCCTCGTCTCCCCAATTCGTGCTACATGCCCTGCCCACCTCATCCTCCTTGACTTGATCATTCTAATTATACTTGAAGAAGAGTGCAAGTTATGAAGCTCCACACTGTGCAGTTTTCTCCAACCTCCTGTCACTTCGTCTCTCTTCGGTCCAAATATTCTCAACAGCCTGTTCTCGAACACCCTCAGTCTATGTTCCTCCCTTAATGTCAGAGACCAAGTTTCACACTCATACAGAACCACAGGCAAAATTATAATTTTGTATATTCTAATTTTTATGTTTTTGGACAGCAGACAAGAAGACAAAAAGTTCTGGACTGAATGGTAGCAAGCATTACCCGGGTTCAATCGCCTCTTAATTGCCTCCTGAATCAGGTTTCGATCGTACCTGAAAATGATAGCAATAGTAAATTGTTGCATCAGTCCACGTTCCCCACCTTGTGATGACGGGTTCTGGGGGCAGTGGAACACAGGAGCTACAGACTTAAACTGCATTTTACGAGCTTGAGCCTTGAGGTAAATCTTCTTCGTCCTCAACATGAGAGCACCAACTTGAGGAACTCTTGATCTCACTTCCTCCGTTACTCTATGCAGTGCATGTGCTAGGCAAGTAACGTGCACCAGTTTCGTATAAAATGACTTTATTGACTTTGCCTGCTTTTAAAATATGAGGGACAGTCAAATGAAAGCGGGTCAGAAGCCAAAACATATTAAAGAAAATTTCTTACCTCAAAAGTAATCTCCAAAACTGTAAATACATTTATCCCACTGGGATCCCATCTTTGAAAAAGCTTGTGGGCTGTCTACGGAACCACATCTTTACCCAGCCACACACGTCTTCGTCCGATGCAAACCGATGTCCACGAATGTCTCTTCAGGTCTCCAAAAATGTGAAAATCACATGGGGAGAGCTCTGGGCTGTTGAAGCACTTCCCAACCAAATCTCTGCAGCGTATTCCTCACAGAGTTGGCAGTGGGGGGGCGCGCATTATCGCGAAGAAGGATAATGCCGTTCAGTAGCATTCCACGGCATTTTGACTTCATGGCACGTCTCAGTCTCTGCAGTGTCTTCATAGCGCTGTGTACTGATTGTGGCCCCATGCTCGAGAATTCGACAAGCAGAGGGCCTTTGCAGTCGAAGAAGAACGTCACCATCACTTTATCGGAACTTGTGTGTACGGCTTTGGATTTCTTCGGTGGAGGAGAATTCACGTGTTTCCACTGCTGAATCTGCCGTTTGCTCTTGGTCTCAAAATGGTAGCACCAAGTTTCGTCCCCAGTGGCAATACGGGACAGAAAACGCATACTCTTCCTTTCGTTGCAAGTGACCCAGTGATGCAGCCATTCTCTGAGTCTTCTGTTCCTCCGAGAGTTGATGTGGAACCCACTGTTCTCAGATTTTGCGGAACAGCAGGTGTTTTGTCACAGTGGCGTGTAAGGAACCGTGACTTATTTCCATCAAAAGACTAATTTCTTCCACAGTGATCCGTCGGTTTGCCCGGATATGACCATCCAACGCAGCAATAACATCAGAAGTGATGACACGATGAGCCTCTCCTGGGCGAGCATCATCTTGCAGGGACACACGTCCCTCTCGCAATCTCTTATGCCACGCCAGCACACACGAACGTGACATGCTGTGTTCGCCGTAAACAACAGACATGCGACGATGAATTTCTCGTCCTGCTCCTTCAGCAGTCAAAAAGCGCACTCCTCTTCGCTGTTCTTCTTTACCCGCCTCCATTACTGATGTTGGACGACCACACGTAGCGCTAACCTTACTTCCAGCACAATAAACAAACGACTAGTGTGCAATGGAACGTTGTCGCTTGCTTTCCCGAGTCCCCACCAGATGTTCGTACCGTAAGCAAATTTCAGTGTTACCAACTTCCGCGCCGTGTGAGTTATGCGTGATGACTCGCGTTCATTTGACTGCCCCTTATATATGGGGCCGCATCGGTCATAAAAAGCAAGATGACGTCATGTCGTATACCCTCTGGCCACAGTAGAAAAATCGACCTGTCAAAGAGTTTACAAATTGTGGAATGATTAACGGATCCTAGCACCTCACTCGTAAGCAGAAATACTTCACCTGGTCCATCAACTTCCATGGTTCCAATGATGACGTTTGCCACGTAGCGAGCCTCCTCATCGCAGGTCTAATCAATAGAAACGAAAATCTCCCATGCACTTTATTCCTAATCATTTTCAGGATATTGTTATAGCACTTGGAAAGGTAGTTTTTCCTGAGGATGGAATCATCCGAGATAGAACGACCACAGTTCACTTCCAGAAAAATTGTCAGTTTTTCGTTTTTCAGAGCCCAAAACAGAATACTTGCGGACACCAGAGCATCACACAGATCTGTGAAAAATCCGATGACTTATTTCCACATCATTTGCACTGCTCATATGCTTGTTGCGGCCAATATGTTGTACCGTGAAACATTTTTCTGCCGCTAAATTAGCGGCACACACATCTTACAGTATAAAATGTTACCATCAGTTGAAAATATATGATCTCCAAATTCAGCTACAATCTGATTTAAATGACACGATTTAGATAGCTTTGCTTTAGGAATCGTGATAAAATGAATCGCTCTAGTGCAACGCAGAACTGAACTTTTCACGCTGAGAACCTTTCGTCAACTGTATCCCTGTCTGTACGGTCAAGGGCGAGAAACTGAAGACAGACGGAGTTTTATTGCGCAACAGTATGTCAGAAAAAGCGAGGGATTCCGACTAGAAATTTTTGTAACTAAGCAAATTCCTTTGCACAGAACTTGGAAAAGGCCGCAGTGTGAGTGACCGCTGTCGTACCCTGCTGCCAGCTTAAAATGTTTTATGATTTGTAATGTCAGCACTTTCCACAAAACGAACGGAAAGGACGGGGCAGGATTACAACTTATTATTGCAAACTGTGGTAGCAGGTATTTGGGGTGAAGCTGCAGGCTGCCTTTTTTTTTTTTACTTTTGACGCCACTTTATAACTGCCCTCTCATCTTTTTTTTTCCCCTTGGCACTACAGTCCCAGCCAGTGGGCCTAGGCCTACCTCCATGAACTCCGTTCACTTCGGTTTTTCTACATCTTACACATACGGTAGGACTCCTTGAGCGAGTGATCAGCTCGTCGCAAGGCCTCTACCTGTAGACAAACACAGAAAAACGCACACAAACATCCATGCCCTGAGTGGGATTCGAACCCACGATTCCAGCTTCTGAGCGAGCGAAGACAGTGCATGCCTTAGACCCCTCGGCTACCGTGACCGGCGCCCTCTCACCTTACCTTTTGTTAAACTCAGTTATTATTTTCTCTCGCCCACACACGTAGATCCTTCTTTCTTGTACTAAATTTTACCTCAGGGTTATTTAATTTATATCTCAGGGTTATTTAATATTAAGGAGGTGAGATTTGTTGATTCGGTAGAGCTGAGGGTCTCTATCTCAGAGCCTTGAACGGGCCACAACTCGGAGAAGCAGAAATGAACACAAGCTACAAAAGCACATATCAAGTTTAGATGAATTATTATTATTGAACACTTGTTGAGCCACTTCTTAATAAAACTTCAAACCAGTAACTTTTACGTCTTGCTTCTACGATATCCGGTGTGTGACTTTTACGTCTGATTTCTTCAAGGGCAGGTGTCTGACTTCGACAACGGACTTCCTTTCGAACTCTCCGGTCCTTGTTCCATCAGCGTCTCGGCTCTGTCACACCCTTAAAATTTAGTGATTGGTTACATTTGAAAAATAGAAGTTTCTTAATTAGCTATTCCTCCACTCCGTTTAAGGATTACAAGGAGTTTAGGTTTCTGAGCTCCAACGTACTTTCTGTCAGAATCTTGACAAATGTTAAGCTTGGCTTGGGTTATTAAAACTTCCCTATTTTAAGTTATGGCATGCACAAGCTGTCAAGTATCGAATTCACAAAAGATTTCATAGTTACACTTTCAGGTAAAATTTCTAAGAACTCGCGACGGGGTGTCTTCCTGTTCTCTGCACTTGTGAGAAGACGCTAACTCTTACATGCTAGAATAGACCTATGTCTGACTGCACTTGTTCATTGCATCCCATTGTGAACAATTAAAATTTCTAATTAATAAAAAAAACATTACATTTAAACGGTTGAATGGCAGTGGTACGGTTAGGTTTGTAGAGGCAGGAGAAAGAGAAATAGCACTTTACTTGCATAATATTCACATTTCTGGAAACGTATGAAGAAAAATTCCCTAAAACGACTAACATGACAAAATATACCCTTAAAATTCCAAAAATTTACAGAAAAATTACCCTAAACCCGAAAAAATAATCTACATACTAAAAAATGACGAGAAATGACAAAGAAGACATAAAAGTTACATTTCTGTAACCATAAGCTCGTCTCCAGGATTTTTATGTTTATGTTTATGTTTATATACAAGGTGTACTCACTATTTGATAGTCAATATCTTTGGAACAAAATGA
>NW_019744117.1:378330-390488 GCF_002891405.2 Cryptotermes secundus
GCCATCCCAAGCTTACGATCCAGATTGTTTGCTGCCAAGAGTGAAATATGGCGGGGGTTCGATCATGGTATGGGCAGACATATCGTGGTATTCTGTCGGACCCATCATTACCCTGCAACACGTCACTGCCAACGACTATGTCAGGTCCATCCCATGGTGCAAACTTTGTTCCCTAATGGTGATGCCATTTACCAAGCCAACAATGCCTGTGTTCACATAGGTCACATCGTCCAGGACTGGTTTTCAGAGAACGAAGATGAAGTGTCACGTCTGCCATGGCCCCCACAATCGCCAGATATCAATATTATTGAGCCTTTATGGTCTGTTTTGGAGAACAATCTGCGTGCGCGCTATCCACCTCCATCATCGGTAACAGAACTTATCATGTTTTGCAGGAAGAATGGTACAAGATTCCCTTGCAAATCATACAGGACCTCTATTTTTCCATTCCAAGGAGACTGCAAGCAGTTCTGTAAGCCAGAGGTTGTCCTACACCATATTAGTCACGGTAATGTGTTTTTTGTTGGGTATTTCCATATTTTTGTCCATCCCCTGTATTTACCTTCCTGTCATTTATATGTACACCTATGTTAATTACATGAGATCGCAGCTCCATAGAGCCTTGTATGCAATAGGTACTAGGGGCTATTTCCCCGAGGGTAAAGCAGCCGGGGTGATAAGCTGATCATCTCCAACTCGTACTGGTGTCAAGAGTACCTTGATCTATACATCCATTCCCCCATGCGACTTCATTGCATAGTGCTTAATTACAAGTAATTAGGGACAGGGACAACTTTACCTTTCTTTGCCTTACCGACGGTACTGCACTCTCACGGCGAATCAAGAAAATGTTAAGCTAAAATAACTCCCCGTGTTAAAAACGTATGAACTTTTAGTTTAAAAATGAGTGGAACAATGAAGAAAGCAGTCTTCTGGGATTTGGCACCGTGTATATGTGGTGTTAACCGATGTTTCGGAGGAACGTATCGCCCCCATCTTCAGGNTGCCAAAAAAGAAATCCTCATTATTTCTTCATCTTTTCGGCAAGACACGATATGGTGTGACATTACTAGATAATGGTTCCTGTGTTTGGTTATTCTGAAGGAGCTGTAAGCTGTCTCCAGCTGCCTGTCCCCCCCCCCACAAAGAAGTGGTCATTATCCCGTAGCCTTTGGAAATTATACGCGAAGGTCAACACGATTGTGTAGTGGAACGAGTTGGTCGCTGGTCGTTTTCTTTGTGCTACGAGTAACGTGTGTTCTTCATCAGCGTAACCTTGATTGTGGATATAATACACCATCAAGAAAACCTTGAAATTACGTATACAATTAAAAATACTTGGACGAGTGTTTCAGAACCAGAAAATAATCGTCTGTTTTTAAGTTGCATCACATCGTGGATCAGAGGCTTAGGCATGCACAATTATTGACTCTTCGGTCATAAGCCATCGTCTTGTTTTTATTTAAGAACAGTGTTTCGGAGACTGGCCTCAGTCCTCATTCGGAGAGGAGAACTAGCTCTGTCGATTGGACCCAACTGAGTAGGATTTTACCTGAAGAAGAAGACAGATTCCAGTCTCCGAAACGTTTTGAAACAAAAAAATAAGTGGATGCATGGTGTCCAGATGTCGATAATTGTTTTAATATACCATAATAACTAACATACTTTTAAGGGACCGGAATAGCGCAATCGGTATAGCGACTGGCTGCAGGATGGACGTGAGGAGCCGGAATAGCTCAGTCGGTATAGCGACTGGCTGCAGGATGGACGAGCGATGGGTCCGATTTCGAGTCCCGGTACTGTAAAGAATTTTCTCTTCTCCACGTCGTCCAGACCGGCACTGGTTTCCACCCAGCCTCCTGTCCAGTGGCTACCGGGGGCTCTTTTCCAGGGGGGTAAAACGTCCGGGGCGTGAAGTTGACCACTCACCTCCAGCTAGTGCCGAGGTCTAGAAAATGTGGATCTATACATCCATTACCCCATACGCCTTCATGGTGAATTGCTTAATAAGTTAAACGCAGGTACAACTTTACGTTTTTACCTTATACAGATTTTATGGTTGCCGTTAATTTCGGTTTTCTAGACCGGAATCGCTATTTCCTTGAAATAGCTCCTCAGTTATACTCACGAGGCTGAGTGGACCCCGTTTCAGACCCACTGCATAATCACAAGAATTCAGTTCATTTACTTATGCGTTAAATCAACATCCTAGTGGTTAATTACAAAGCACCAACGAATAAATACCAATAATAAACATTGTCACGTGATTTAATGANCATACGCCTTCATGGTGAATTGCTTAATAAGTTAAACGCAGGGACAACTTTACGTTTTTACCTTATACAGATTTTATGGTTGCCGTTAATTTCGGTTTTCTAGACCGGAATCGCCATTTCCTTGAAATAGCTCCTCAGTTATACTCACGAGGCTGAGTGGACCCCGTTTCAGACCCACTGCATAATCACAAGAATTCAGTTCATTTACTTATGCGTTAAATCAACATCCTAGTGGTTAATTACAAAGCACCAACGAATAAATACCAATAATAAACATTGTCACGTGATTTAGTGACTATAGACGGGGTTGGATTGGTAATCGGATTTATTTGAACCTTTGACACAGCGCGTGACTATACTTTACAGTACATTGTTTTACACGCAGACACACACACTCGTGTCCACAGTCACATCTTCACTGCCGTTACTTGGTAGCGGCTTCCAACGGCGGACTTTCCCCTTNGAATCGCCATTTCCTTGAAATAGCTCCTCAGTTATACTCACGAGGCTGAGTGGACCCCGTTTCAGACCCACTGCATAATCACAAGAATTCAGTTCATTTACTTATGCGTTAAATCAACATCCTAGTGGTTAATTACAAAGCACCAACGAATAAATACCAATAATAAACATTGTCACGTGATTTAATGAGTATAGACGGGGGTTGGATTGGTAATCGGATTTATTTGAACCTTTGACACAGCGCGTGACTACACTTTACAGTACATTGTTTTACACACAGACACACACACACACATTCGTGTCCACAGTCACATCTTCACTGCCGTTGCTTGGTAGCGGCTTTCAACGGCGGACTTTCCCCTTCCTCTGGGTTCCCCAACTGTCTCCGGCCTCAGCTACCGGATTCTCACAGCAACAGCACACAACTGCACCCAAACGGTTGTCTAACTAACTACTAACGTCTCTACCACCTCTTCACTCAACTCACTAACTGACCAACAAACCCTTCACCAACTCACTGACTCCTCATGTGTCCTGCTTATAGCATCTGGGCATGGACAACGTTGAAAACATTGCTCCTCTGTTGCAGTGAAATTATTGCGTTCGTGTCTGACGTCGGAATTGTTACCTAGGAAACGCTTTTGTATAGTTTCTCATTACGAGGTCGTTGCCAAGCAACAGGTCTACATGCCACAATATAATTAATATTCAGTATAATCCAGCTCAGCCTTCTTGATCAAATCCGAATTCGGAGACTCTTTCCCTTTCATTCTTCTTTTTTATGAAGTGAAGTTTGTTCCATGTCGTGTTTACCAGAACACTCAGTTGCAAACGTCTCCGAAATGAAGAGTTCCATATCTGGGATATCCCAGAAGATAGAAGTCTTCATAACCACCTCTGTGTGGTCCTCAGATCCTGCATTCTTCAAAACAAGTTCAACAATTCCGGACATGAGGCCTCCCCTTTTTGCGTTTAAGTCATTAACGTCTTGCAATGAAAATATACTGAAGAAATCGCACGTGTCTGCCTGTGGACAGGTTTCAGCACGGTTCTACTGAACAGATTGGTATGATTAACATTGTTACCATCTGAAGCTGTTGGGCGAGTTTAATTTTGGTTCGAATTAAGCATACACATACACGAATCTCAAAGGTTTCTTATGAACTACTCGCCAGACAATAAAATGTACATTACCAGCTACCGAACTTACGTTTCGTAACGTTGATTTCGAACATTTTTTATATTGCATATATTTAACAAGACGTGTGAAAATATTATCTTTTGTCTCTGAGTAAAAGGTAACAAAAATTGTCCCTGTACTTAACTAATTAAGCACTACGCCATGAAGGCGTATGGGAGAGTGGATTTATAGACCTAGGTTTTCTTGACCTCCGCACTACTTAGAGGTGAGTGGTAAGCTTCACGCCCCGACCGCTTTTACCCCCGGAGAAAGAGTTCCCAATACCCATTGGATAGGAGGTTGGATGGACCCCAGAGCCGACGTGGACGACATGGAGAAGTGAAAATACTTGACCCCACCGGGACTCGAACTCCAGCCTCTCGGTCGTCCAGCCAGTAGCCAGTCGCTATACCGACTGCGTTATCCCGGTTCTGTTTGGCTGTGAATACTATGTAAATATGATTAGCTTGTCAACAATAATTTGCATTTGAGGTAACTTTACTTTCAATAAAGAGCATTCAGACCAATCAGACATTCGAGCTGATAGTGAAAGTATTTGGAAAATAAGAGTACTTCAGTTGAAAGACAGATTTCCACTCTCAGTTTGATTGGGCTAGCTCGCTTTCGTTGCCCTGAACACAAGGCAAACCACTGTGATGGAATCAAACTCCGCTGCTACATTATGTTATACTAATACCGAGGGCCGCGCCATAGCTCAAGCGGTTAGTCGTTGGCTTTCCACCGCGGCGGCCTGGTTTCGATCCCGGGTCTGGTCAAGAGGGATTTGTGATGGACAAAGTGGCGCTGGGGCAGGTTTTCTCTGAGTACTTCGGTTTCCCCTGCCAATTTTCATTCCACCAATTGCTCCGCAATCACCCTCACCTATCATTTAGGGCTGGTACAATAGGCCAGAAGTGGCCGTAGTACAAAGGACTTAGTCCCACCCCACTAGCAATAAAAAAAATACACTAATACTGCAGTGAGTTTCGGGTTTTTGTTGTTGTTCGCAAGCGTGCATCCTGACGGAAGTACCTAAGCTTCCCCCCCCACCCGTCAAGTCTTGTTCATCCATATCGCTTCACGGCCGCGCGCTATAGAAAACTCTCTACAAAATAAGATACCAGGGCCATAGAAAATATGTCACTGGTTCCATTCTTATACACGAAACATGACTTTCACTGANGTACAATATTGTGCACTCTTTACTTTTAATTCATAAATTGAACAGAAGAAAGAAGGCCGTGCCAGTTTAACCGCGTCTTTTGTTCAGTGGATTTTGATTACATTCGGTGTTGGTTTACACGCTAAAAGTTGTAAAATGAAATGTAATATTTGTTGTGTTGTTCCTGTGCTTATATAATTAAGCTTCACCCTATGAAGACGTATGTGGCAATGAACGTATCACTCCGCACTAGATGAAAGTGAATGGTTAGCTTCACGCCCCGACCGCTTTAACTCAGGGGGGAAAATCCCCCGGCATCCATTGAATAGGAGTTAGGGTGGCCTGTCTGGACGATGTGGAGAAGAAACAAATTTGTTGCCCCTGTCCGGGAATCGAACCCCGGCCGCTCAGCCTGTCGCTATACCGAATTAACAACCCTGGTTCACAAATATAAATTTCGGTCGTCAGTCTAATCTATACCCCGAATTATATAGCCCCAGAAATAAATCAGGAAATTTAGCCTCGATCCAACCCGCCCAGCGGAACTTCATTTGTCCCCGTAGATACTTTGAAACAGTTACCTCCGTTTAAAGAATCCATACTGGAATTCATCAGTTGCAGTTCCGTCCGTCATTGTGTCGCGCGTCAGTTGAGCGGGTTAGCTCATTCGGTATAGTGATCAGGCTACGGGCTGTGTAACCTAGAACAGTGGCTCTCAACCTTTGCCAGAACACGGCCCGGAAAATTATTTTTTTTATTCATAAGACGAGGGCTCTGTATGGGGCCGCGGTCCGGTGGTTCAGAAACACTGACCTAGAAGACGTTTGTGGATTCCTGGGGCTGTGCGCCCGAAGAATCATTTGTTGACCACCAGCAGGGATAAGAGATCTTCCTCTTCTTCATGGTATCCAGACCCAGTCTCCTATCCAATGAGAAACGGAGTTTTCTTTTACATGGGGGTAAAGCAGACGGGGCGTCATGTTGACCACTTACCTCCACCTATTGCCAAGGCTATGAATGATTGGAGCTGCACACTCACTCCGCTATCTTCATGACGTGTTTCTTAATTAAATAAAGGCAAACTTTACCTTAGTTTGCACTAGTTCGCAGTAAATGTGTTGAAAGTAGAAGTGTTGAAACAACTAACAGCGTATTAGTCATTGACTAAGTGTGATTAACGTTATCAGTACGGAAAGAAAATAACTTTCAACTAAGCCACATTTGGTTGCTTTGAGGGTAACAGTAAGACTGGAAACACAATCCGCCCTATAACTGTTACCGTTTCTATCAGCTGGTGAAGTGGGTTTCAAGTATACAACTAAATTAAGGAGAGCCAGACAATAGTCGAGAGAAATTTAAAATCGTAAACTTAATAAGCTACTATCATATTACAGTTTCAGTTTCTTTTGTCTGTTAATAAAGGTGGATTTGATGCCAAAAAGAGAAAAAGAATAATATAATAACGTATTTGATCAGTATCAGTTTTCGATGGATCTTTCCATACGATGACTACGCTTTTGAACTTTCTTTAAAAGTTTAATTATCTACATAGAAACTTCAGTTCGGAGGCTCGAGAATGCACTACACTTACTCGTATTCTTTCCGCATTATTAACATTTCTTAAGAATAATTTTGAGGGGTTTTAGCTGTCTTCGATACCGTAGTTATTGAGGTATTATGCTAAAAGCCTGAAGGTCGCTGGTTCGATTATCGATGTCACTGTTCTCTTTTCAATTTACCCAATACTTCCAGCCGCACTATGGCCCTGGGGTCGACTCAGCCTCTAATAGAAATGAGTAGCAGGAATTTTGCTGGGGGGTAAAGGGCTGCCGGCGCATAAGGCTGACAACCTTACCGCCAACTGTGAGCCAATTATCTAGAAGCCTCGACATCTCATAACCCCCTTGGGCCTTAACGACCAGTTACAGGGTTAGCTGTACCTTTCCCCTTTACCTAAGTTATACAAATGAATTGTATTATCTACTCTGATAATTGCAAAATACACATTTTTTTCCTGTGGCGCTACAGCCCCAATTTGGGCCTAGGCCTGCCTCCATGAAATTCTCCGTTTCACTTCGGTTTACTAGATCTTACACATACGGTAGGACTCCTTGGGCGAGTGATCAGCTCGTCGCAAGGCCTCTACCTGTAGACAAACACAGAAAAACGCACACAAACATCCATGCCCTGAGTGGGATTCGAACCCACGATCCCGGCTTCCGAGCGAGCGGTGCACGCCTTAGACCGCTCGGCTACCGTGACCGGCGCAAAATACACATAGTATTCAATATATATATCATTATTTTTATCGAAAAAACAGAACAAACAAACTCTGTTGTTTCAGTCCGACCGAGCGACCGCCGCTTCACGGCGAAGTTAGTGCCAACTTTAGCGGATAGAGGGTGTCACGTGGTCAGCGCAACGAATCCCCAAGGTCGTTAATTTCGGTTTTCTCCTATATCTAAAGATATTCCTTGTACACACGAGTACTTTGCATCTACAACCGATAGTGACTATGAACTATAGTAGCATATGAAAATTACTTTCTTCGGAGATGTGATGCTGTGCAGTCTCATAGATGTTCACAAATATTACGGAGGACTTTGCCGTCCATTCTTCTCCTGAATAGCAGACTGCACGGTGTCACATTCTAGACGACAATAATCTTCATAGTTAAAACTATGAGAACTTAAATTACAACCGACCAAACATCAGCATGTCCGTTACTCTTGTAATAGAAATTAGCTCATTATTGGATCATTTAAAATCTTTTAACAGCGCCAGTTAGAACAGAAAGTCCTTATAATTCAGTGTCAATTACGAAGCAGGTTCACATCCTCGACAAAGCATCGTACTTGTATTGGGAAGGTAATATTTTCCAACCTTGGCCTAACGTGCTGTCCTGAGTGAAGATTTGCGTGGTTTCCTCGTTGCAAACCTCAGCTCATTTCAACCGATTACTTCAGTTTGAGCAGCGTTGTTATGTAGGCTGTGAGGCATCAGAAGAATCTAATTCTCCTCAAGAAAATATTTTCAAGAATAGTATCTTCTGGAATATAACGCATTATAGATCTCTGAAAGGTAATCGATGCTCGGAGTAACATGGCCTCCATCTTCAAAAATCAGTGTGACAGCAGGTGGCAAGTCTTGTCACCTGCTTTCATGCTGGTTTCTTGCGTAGCTTATTTTTCGAGCCTAAAGATGTAGGCGATTCCTTCCTCCGAAACGTCGGTTGGCTTTTAACGGACTACACGAAGCTATATTCCAGAAAATAGTACTCTTCATGACCACCGCTGTAAGAAGCTCAAACCCTACAAATATTTCACATATCGGCTTGCGAACTTGCGCCCTTAAACATTATTCTGGAAAATCGATTAGCGCACAATCGATTCTCGTATAGTTAACAAGACATTAGCTTTAATACCCCCACTCCAATTCGTCCATAACCAGAAAGACTGAAGGTAAGTTCCTGTAACTGTCATTTCAGAGCTGGATTCTTGTGGTTTCCTGCTGCTTCTAAGGTGAAACATGAGAAAAAGCTTAGAACGAGCCTTAGTCTCTTTACTTCCTAGAAACTGTTATTAGCTCTACAGTTCTAAGACTCGTACTGATCTTAGCATAGGCCTACCAAATGGTATACAATTGGTAGCAAGGACTTAGAAAGTAAAAATAAAAGAGGTAAATTTGTCTATAAGCTTAATTGATTAAGCACCACACCATGAAGACGTACAGGGGAGTGGAGGTAGAATTTCACCATTTTAACCTCGGCTTTTACTCTGCAGAACGGACTGCTGTTGCCAATTTGATAGGTAGCTGGATGAACCCCAGAACAGGTCTGGACACTAACGAGGAAAGAAATATATCTTGCCAACACCTGGAATAGAATCCCGGTCGTCAAGTGCATAGCCCCTTGCTATACCAACTGAGATATCCCGGCTAAAAACTGAAAGTAAAGAATTAAATAATATAATAATGAGAATAATAAGATAAGTTTAAATATGTATGTAAAATAATCATAAGTGGTCGATATCCGATAGATATTAAGATATTAAGAATTAACAGCGAATAAAGACACCAAAATCTTCTCAGGCGATCAGCCATGTCAATGTTGAACTAAAAACCAATCTTTCAGAGATCTGCTCGGTCTCCATCTTCAGGGTCGACCCTGACGTCTTACGGGTTGTCAAAACTCAGAGTGATTTTGAGTTTCTTTTTACAAGAATAACTAAGTGGCTTGGGACGGAAAATTTTCAAGGAATTCA
Organism: Cryptotermes secundus; assembly: GCF_002891405.2. Classification (NCBI taxonomy): domain Eukaryota; kingdom Metazoa; phylum Arthropoda; class Insecta; order Blattodea; family Kalotermitidae; genus Cryptotermes; species Cryptotermes secundus. Next base: position 387,673 of record NW_019744117.1, read on the forward strand.
AAAACAAAGAAAATGAAACCAAATATGAATTCTCCGCACAGTAGCAGAGCGCTGGGGCAAAATCTTGGGAAACCAACATTTTTTTTCCTTGGCACTACAGCCCCAGTGGGCCTAGACCTACCTCCATGAACTTCTCCGTTCATTTCGGTTTTTCTAGATCTTACACATTCGGTAGGACTCCTTGGGCGGGTGATCAGGTCGTCGCAAGGCCTCTACCTGTAGACAAACACAGAAAAACGCACACAAACATCCATGCCCTGAGTGGGATTCGAACCCATGATCCCGGTTTCCAAGCGAGAGAAGACAGTACATGCCTTAGACCGCTCGGCTACCGTGACCGGCGGGAAACCAACATTAAGAAACTTTAATTCCTTACTTCGTATCAGATCCCTTAGGGCGACGAGGGCGTCGTCCACAACCTCCGGTGTCTCACGCAACTCCTTCCTGGCCCGTTCCTCAAACTCTTCTCCCAGTTCCTCCTCTTCAAACTTCAGCAAGTATTCCCCTATCTTAATGCTTGGCGGAGGGAGTCCATTTGCCATCTTGCACTGGCCACCGCAGAAGAACGAATGCGAACCGGTACTGCATGGGAGTGAATGCAGACACCTGCCGTCAAAAGATGTGACGTCACTAGAAATCGGAACGTGAACTGATTCGTAGTAAGTTTCGGTCGGTAATAAGAAACGTGCAGTGGAAATGATGCGACCTGATGGAAAGTCAAGGTCAAGAAACTGGTTTTGAAGAGATGTTGCAATGGTCCTGTTCACGCCTTCCCTCGACGGCTTCCCTTTTGAGAAACGTTCACATCACAATGGAGCCCAAATGAAATCATTCCGTAAGTTCGTCCATCTGCTTGCCTGTTTGCACGTACAAAAATATTAGTAAAGGTAAAAGATAAAGTTGCCGGTCACGGTAGCCGAGCGGTCTAAGGCATGCACTGTCTTCGCTCGCTCGGAAGCCGGGATCGTGGGTTCGAATCCCACTCAGGGCATGGATATTTCTGTGCGTTTTTCTGTGTTTGTCTAAAGGTAGAGGCCCTGCGACGAGCTGATCACTCGCCAAAGGAGTCCTACCGTATGTGTAAGATCTAGTAAACCGAAGTGAAACGGAGAGTTTCATGGAGGTAGGCCTAGGCCCAAATTGGGGCTGTAGCGCCACAGGGGGGAAAAAAAGGTAAAGTTGCCCTGTGCCTAACTAATTAAACACTACGTCATGAAGGCGTATGGGGGAGAGGAAGATCCACATTTTCTTGACCTCGGTGTTGGCTGGAGGTGAGTGGTCAGCTTCACGCCCCGGTCGCTTTACTCCCGAGGAAAGAGCCCCCGGTACTCATTGGACACGAGGTTGGGTGGGCCCCAGAGCCGGTCTGGACGACGTGGAGAAGAGACAATTTTTGACCCCACCAGGACTCGAACTCCGCCCCTCGGTCATTCAACCCTTAGCCAGTCGCTATACCGACTACGCTATCCCGGCTCCTATTAGGAGAAAAAATAAATGACATTAAAGCTCGGATAATGAATTCTGATTTTTTAAAATTATATTTACCATTGTTTTCATTTCCTTAAAAGTCCTAATGATAATCTCAAGAAGTGATTACGGGATTCAGGAAAAAAATGGCATTGCATCGTCGTCGTCGTCATATTATCATCATCATCATCATCATCATCATCATCATCATCATCATCATCATCATGTTCATATTCATAATCATATTCATCAAGTATTAGACCAGGTGGCCTCTTACGATTTCAATTGATCCTTCTAAGGGTCTTCCTAGGTTTCTTTTTTCCATGTGGTCTGTAGAGCAAAAGTTTGTTTGGGATTCTGTTAGAATCCATTATTTCAATGTGGTCCTTCCAATTGGCACGGTAATTCTGAACAAATTTAGAGACTGGTTCAACTTTCAAGTTTTCTTTTTAATTTCTTCATTTCTTTTGTTGTCCCGAAATGTAAAACCAGCAGAATTTTAGTAAAATTTGTACACATATTTCAGCTTTCAACAGTACGGTGTTCTGGGTCTTAACGCCTTCTAGTTCGGAAAGAAATCGAAATTTTGGATGAACATATCGCCTCAGTCTTCCCCATTATGTTTTTTATTTTGTTCAAATACTGATTCTAAGAAAAGAAGGCTCGCGTTGTTATCGGGTACCTGGGAATGAATATGAAGATGATTATGAGGACGTTTGTTTATCAGTTCCGCGTTGTATTTTGCAAGTAAGTACGCGCTTATCGACTTAAATAAGAAAACGAAACATGAATTTAGATGTTGTCATGTGAGCATTTCGTAGTGAATGGCAGGTCATTGTTCTCTCTGACTTAAACGAACATCCCTCTTCTCAGACTTCCCACGCTCGCGTCTCACACGATTGTTTACAATAAAATTAATTAGTTTTGCCGCGTATGAATAACATCGGCGTGACTTGTGACACAGGAAATAGGCGGACACGTGTAGTACTCACTTGTTCATGGTTGTAGACAATTTCGGACTTTTATTCGTGAGGTTCTCGGTTTGATTCCCGGCCAGAACTTTGACTCTCCTGACCAAGAACTCCCGCGGTTTCCCTTGGTCTTTCCGTGAAAATGAAGGGACAGTCTCTTAAATTAAGCCATGAACGTTTCTTTCCGCATCCATTCCGATTCATGATTCACTATCACCTAATAATTCGAAGCTGTGCACTATGAGTTACTGACAGCGTCGATAAATCAACCATAAATAAATAAATAAATAAATGCTTATTCCATAATATACAGGGTCATTAAAAAAGAATGAACCGATTTCATGACGCATTGCTTCAGTTCTCAAGCATCGTCATGGA
>NW_019744117.1:390744-404448 GCF_002891405.2 Cryptotermes secundus
TGCGATTCGATGCTGGAGATGATGGAAGACGAAACCTTCATTTCACGTTTAATTTTTAGTGATGAAGCGACTTTTCACTTGAGCGGCACAGTCAATCGTCACAATGTGCGTATTTGGGGAACAGAGCAACCACATGAAACAGTTGAGCACGAAAGAGATTCCCCTAACGTGAACGTCTTCTCTGCTGTGTCTCAGGACAAGGTTTATGGTCCCTTTTTCTTTGAAGGAAACATTGTTACAGGACAAACCTATCCCGATATGCTCCAAAACTCTTCACTTCACTGCAAGCAGATTCGCATGACTTCATTTTTCAACAAGATGGAGCACCGCCCCATTGGCACCTGATGGTCCGAGCTTTGTTAAATGAAAAAGTGCCCCAGCGATGGATTGGTCGGAAGGGGGCCAAATCTTGCTCTTTGTGCTTAGCCTGCGAGATCCCTCACCGTGTGTGATTTCTTCTTGTGGGGATATGTAAAAGATCACGTTTATGTTCCACCCCCACCCACTAACCTCAATGATCTTAAACATCGAATAACAGCGATTAACTCAGTGCATCGTGATATGCTGATACGCGCCTGGGAGGAATTCTCTTATGGCATTGATGTTGCCCGTGCTGCAGGTGGTGGCCACATTGAACATTTGTAAGACAGGAAATAAATGTTGATTGTGAGCAGATTACTTGTGACTTGGCTGGAGTTTTGTATTACTTTCCTTTAATAAAATATTGCATAATAAAATCGGTTCATTATTTTTTAATAACCCTATATTTATATTTTTTAAGCTTAATTTTCTCAGGACCAAATAACTTTCCCATGAAAGACATTTTTTCCTTCAATCCATGTTATAATTTGAATATTTTAAATCATACATTTAAAAGTTTATTTACAATGCGAAGAATCTGTCAGTTATTTAATGCAAGATGTCGGCAACATCTGGATCTTGATTTTTTCTTTTTGCCCTTCAAAGATATACAGGGTTATTCGAAAAGTAACCTCCGGTCAGCTGTTAACAAAACAAGTAATTAGAAAAAATACTATTATATACAAAAATACGTATATGATTAAGCTACTTTTCAACGTAGTCCCCGCCGGAATCGAGGTACTTGTCTTATCGAGGAATAAGTTTTTATACCTCTGTCAAAGAAGTCTGGCGCCTGTGAGCTAAGCTACGTACATTTTGAATATCTTCCATCAACTCCTCATTATTGTTGAAGCACTGTGATCCAAACCAGATCTTCAGGCAGGTTAACAACTGATAGTCGCTACGAGTGAGATCAGGGTTGTAAGGAAGGTGGTCAAACAACTCCCAGTTTAAATGCTCCAGCTGTCCTCGAGTGCGAGCAGCTGTATAAGGAAAGGCATTGTCATGAAGGAGCATTGCGTGCCTTTTCTTCTGAATAACCCAATTTTTTTAGTATTTCGCATGCAGTGCACTTCTGACGTTTCTGTGATCCGTTGCTGCGTGAATTCCACTATCAACACTTTTTCTTGTCCCACAAAACAGTTACCATTATCTTTCTGGCAAGCAGACAGCGTTTCTTGAAACTTTTCCGGCTTGTTTGATGAATGCATTTGTATCCGCTGCTTTGACTGATCTTTAGTTTCAACATTTACAAAGGAAACCCAGGTTTCATCACCGGTTACTCGTACGATGTGACTGAGAAATGCGTCGCCATCTTTGTGGTATCCCTCGAAGTCAACCCCGAAACCATTCTCTGCATTTTTTGCGCACCCGTGAGCATTTTCGAAATTAATCTTGCTCAAATCTCGTGGAGAAGAGTGTATGAAATCTGTGAAAATTCACACGAAAGTTCTGAAATTGTGAACTGTCTTTCACAGACTTTTGGTCAACGCTTTGAACAAGATCATCACTCATACAGACGACCAGCCGACCAATTCGCTCTTCATCGTAAACATTTGTTCGCCAGCCCATCTTTGAACATTCTACATCATTGTCTTACACTTCCTTCACTCATTGCATTTTGCCATAAACCGCGCATAATTTACGATGGATTTCCGCAGATCTCGTGGTTTTAGCATGAATAAGCGGATAACAGGGCGAATTTCGCAGCTGGCGGGATTTTCAATCGCAGGACACGCCATAACTCACTCTGTAGAGACAAGAACTAACGCTATGGGACCAGTTACTTGATGATTTACAAGGCAATAAGTCATGTGACGCTACCTCGCATGCGCGAGCTCTCCTACATTGATTGCCTAAAATAAACGGAGGCTACTTTCCGAATAGCCCTCATAATTGTTTTCTTTCATGGTTCATGCCATAGGCCTATTCTTTTGTTCTTCATTATTTTAAATAAACATTGTTCACTTGGTTCTGGGATAGTGCAGTCAGTATAGAGTTTGCTTAGAGGCTCGACGGCAGAGGTATCGGATTTCGAGTCCCGGTAGGGGCAAAGATTTTCTCCTCTCCACTTTATCCATAACGATTCGGGGGTCAATCTAGCCACCTCTCCAACAGGTATCGGTTTTTCCCCGTTGGTAAAGTGGCCGGGGCGTGAAGCTGACCGCTGACCTCCAACTAGTGCCGAGAGCGCTGATCTGTACTTGCGCTCCCTAGTAAGTCTTCATGGCATAGTGCTTAATTAGTTAAGCTCGAGACCAACTTGGTTCTATCTATTACTCTGCAACCCTTGTAGACCTTGGCCGCTTTATCAGCTTCTTAATCTCTACACAGTCGGTAGGACTCCTTGAACGAGGGATCAGCCCGTCACAAGGCCGCTACCTACACACAGAACAGCACAAACACAGAATAAACTCACACAGACAACCAAGTCTTCGAATCCACGATCCCAGTGTTTGAGCGGGCTAAGACGTTTCATGCCTTAGACCGAGATGTCACTGTGATCGTCACAACTTGGTTCTACACTCTTTATTTACGGAGTGAGAGCCCTGATTAACGATTTTCCCAATATATTTATTCTAAGCACCAAGACCCAGGTAGATTCTAAAAGGTTCTGACGGTTTTCCTCGCACATTACACTCGGGAAAATCCCTATAACCCCGAAGAACCAAGGTTGTGTTACATTGCCTTTTAGATTATTCATAGGGCTGGTTCTGAGTAAGTATTGCGAAGAAAGAAGCCCATCTGCGTAATAGAATTCCTTGAAGCAGATCCCTTCTTGAGAATCTAAACAGCTCAGAATATTCCATGCCAATTACATGACTGGATCATTAACTTCGCTCTGCGATGGTATTCTCTATCTCTGTCTGTGTGTATGTTTTTATTGGTGTTCGCCTTCATTTGTTTGCGTATTTTCCCATTGTTTTTATACTGTTTGCGTCTATCCTGTATCTTCATGTTGCTCTTTCTATACCTGTGTATTAATGTTCATGTCTCTTCTTATACAAGTCTTGTTTTCATTTTTGTATCAGAATCATAGCTTCTATCATTAGACGTGACTTGTTAAAATGTGTTTAATCACCTGCGTCACGTACACCTTCATACTCCTGTTCGTTAGCCTTTTGGCTAGCAGTGGTAAGTTGAGAGGTGAAACGTCCCCCCAATTCCGCCTTGGACACAGCTTATGTATTCCTAGTCATACGGCTAAGAGAAATAGGCTAACATATACTTTTAATTGCAAATGCTATTGTGACTGTGTCTCTAACGAGACTATATTTCCTTGTATTTCTTTAATGAGTTTGCAGTGTATGAATAATGGAAGAATGAACAGGCATTATGAATTGTGTGAGTGTGTGGAGAAAAGCTGCCTCTTTCCAGGTATTTAAATCCTCTGAACCACCCGCTTTGATTCAAAATCTGCAGTTTACCAACATCGCGTATTTTCGTGTTCAGTGTGATTTTCAGAAGAAAAAAACGTAGCTGTAATTTCCCTTCACAGCATTAACTGTTTGTTTTTTTATAATGGATAAGTAGCCAGTTTCCTGAAAGATAGGAACTAAATTTATAACTTTTTTTTTTTGGATACGCTTTGTCCTTCAGAAAGTTACAATACTTTTCTGTTGATCATCTTATTATACCTACTGATATTACGATAAGAATTAATAAAGGGGGAACTTAAGCAAGCCATGATTTTGGTGTCTGCCACACGGACCAGAACTTACACAGCCCACAGGATGTGGGCGCCTGAATTTTGTGCACGCATGTTTACGTATTCATTTCATAATAAATAATTTGTACATTTATCTGCAATTTTGGCGTGTGTCTGCACCCACTCTAAACAAATAAAAAGGACCCTTCTTTTAGACTATATTACATCCCCACCACCCGAAATACGTATATTTCTCCTGTAAGCTCTGAGGTTTTCACGGTGGTCACTATGAAGAATGTCGGCTTCTGGGATGTGGCGCCGTGTAGATCTTGTGTGAACCGACGTTCCTTCGAAACGTCTTTTCACACGATATCTACACGGCGCCACATCCCAGAAGACGGCATTCTTTATATTTCTCCTGTTCTCAATTATTATGCTATAAATTCCCACAGAAATAAATTGTTTTTCTCTACAGTTTCTTATTTGTTGTGTGATGTAGGACAGAGATATTTGTTGGCTGCTCATTTAAACGTGCTAATTAAATTATGCAAGGGAAGCAACGGTGATTCCATATTAGAAATTTCGTCGATCATGGAATGTAGGTTCTTAAACATAGAATACTGGTATTTTTATATATTCAATATTTAACTTACGCCCTAATTCGTAAACATCATTACTCAATATCAGTTCCATTTCAGTTGTTAGAGAGGAGTAACTATTCCTTCCCCCAAATGCCTAGAGGTACTAGCAAATTGTACATTATCAGTCAAAAATCCATTTCTGGAGTAACTGGTCACATATTTCATCGCTTCATCATCTGTGTTACTAACATTAATGTCAACAGACATTTTGAAGATTGTTACTGCTCCTCACACTTTTTAAGAGACACGCCTGAGTGTAATTGAATTTACTATGAGCTTTGTTCTAATAACCATTTCACAAACAATGTATATATGTGTGTGTGTCTTTATAGATACATAATTTGAAAGTGGATTTACTGCGTGTATACACTTTAATCGGCGTTCTATCGCTCCTTTGCCAGGAAAATGTTACTTTTAGCCTACTTTTCTCATTTTGAAGAAATAAAAGTAGGCTTATAAGATCACCATGCTGTCTGTGTGCCTGTGAACCCTCATTTTCAACTTTCAAATGTCTGAACTTATGTACATCGTGACACCTGAGCCCATCTCAGTGGCGTACTTCATAAATTCCTCCCATCGATCTCTGTGCCTTTATGTGTATTCCCCTATTGCTGCTAGGCAACGGCTCGGTATAAACACTACCGCGACAACGAGTACACATGCAACAAAAGGAGAATTGTTAGACACATCATTTTCTGTGCCATCTGTGTTGTATCAAGGAAAGTAGGCGTCTTTTTTTCTTTTTATTGCTAGTGAGGTAAGACTAAGTCCCTTGTACTGCGGCCACTTCTGGCCTATTGTACCAACCCCAGCGCTACTTTGTTCACCACAAATCCCACTTGACCAGACCCGGGATCAAACGCTGGCCGCCGCGGTGGGAAGCCAGCGACTAACCGCTTCAGCTATGGCGCGGCCTAACATAGGCGGTTAGTATTTCCAAGAACTTGTTGCTTATTGCAAATATCTCCGCGGGCAACAGGTTTGCGCCCCAAGCCTCGAGTTGGGCAGACTCTCCTTATGTATCTGTACCGTGCTTAGAACTTTTCCATGGAGCTTATAATTTTAAGAAATATGAACTTTTTCTACATCGGTTATTTAAAGAGTCATTTTCAGCTTCGATGCTGTATAGCACTGGGTGGTATGAGTTTGAGAGTAGCACGGAAGTGATCATGGCCAAGTGGAGGTACTGACCCGGTATTTACCTAGACCAGTGTTCCGCAACCTTTTTCTACTCGCGGCACACCAAGAAATATTCATGACTCAACACGGCACACCAAAATGTTATTCCCCTCAGAAACGCATGATATCAGACAATTAATATGTAAATACGTAACGTGATCAACTTATTACTATAATATTATTATATTGTTATTTTATTATCATTAAACAGAAATCGACTCGTGTGTTTTTTAACAATTAATGAACTTTAATTCACTGTAGAGTGTAGACAATACACTTCTGTTTCTATTAAAGTAAATACAGTAATTCTACTCATGCCTTCAATGTGACACTTGCGCCTGCGTAGCTGCACACAGGCGACTGATCCGTGGTGGAATCGTTGACAACGCAAGTCTCATTTTCTCATCGATGTACCCATATTTGAGCCGCTCCCTCTTTGATGTCTTAATTTCTCTCAACGTCGAGAAGCCCAGTTCACACAAATATGTAGTTGAAAATGGCAATAACACATTAACCGCCATCTCGGAGATAGCCGCGTATTCGCTCCTTATTGCCAACCAAAACGTATCCAAAGGCACTTCGAGAAGTTTTAGTTTCACTGTTCTGTCTGCTTTTAAATCTGCGAGTTCCTCTTGTATATTAATCGGAAGATGTTCTGAATTCACAACAAATGGATCGCGAACCCAGTCGAAATCTTGTACACTCTCTCCAAAATACTTATTGAATTTCTGCTGCAGCATTTCTAAATGTTATTTAATTGTATCCATCGCCACTTTAGTGCCGTCAGCAAGTGGCCATACAGTCGGGAACATCTCAAACGACCCATCTGTAATTCTCTGTATCCACAAATTCAGCTTATTTACAAATCCTTGTATCTTATCGATATTAGTTAGACTAGTTTCGTTCCTACCTTTTATCTGTCTGTTCAGCTCATTCAAATGTACGAAAATATCGGAAAGTTATGCCAACTTACATACCCATTCATCATCTGCAAATAAATCCGCGTACTCATGCCCCTCAACAGTCAAAAATGCGCATACCTCCTCATTAAGTTCAAATATTCGCGACTTCTGTATACAGTAGGAGTGTAGTGTGTTCTGATTCCATTTCCTGACACAAAACGGAAAAAAGCCGCGAATCTAGGGGCCGCGATTTATGAGGTTCACGACTTTTACTACTTCGTCCAGCACAACTTTCAGAGAAGATGGCAAAGACTTAGCAACAATGGCTTCGCGGCGAATGAGACAATGATCGCATCGTATGTTAGGATTTACTTTGCTTACTTTAGTTACAAATCCTTTAACACGGCCTGTCATAGAAGCGGCCCCGTCTGTACAAACACTAACGCAATCCTTCCATTTTAATTCATTATGTAACACATATTCATTAGTGACACGAAATACTTCTTCGTCGGTGGCTCACTCGGGAAGTTCTTTGCAAAAAAAGAAATTTGTTGCAATTGCATCTCCATCGATGTATCGAATGTAAGCAAGAAGTTGTACGTGGCCGCTAATATCGGTGGACTCGTCGATGTGAAGCGAGAACTTCTGACTGCTGTTGATTTTCTCCTTCATAATGGCTTCAATATCACTGGACATGTCAATAAAATACAGGGAAACCCTTGCTAATCCCTGCAATTTTAGGGAAAAGCACGTACACAGAACATGCGGCAAGTATATCAAAGGAGCTGCGTAGATGTAAGAAAAATAAAAATAAATCAATAATGAAAACTATGATATAACAACAACTGTAAGTAAATAATTTTCGTTTAATTTCTTAGAATACAACATTACTGTACATAAAGAATCACGGCATGTAATAAAGAATAGATAAGCATCATCTTATTTAATCAGTGCAATGGCTGATAATAACATAGAAGCATATGAAACACGGTAACTGGGAGAAAATAAAACGAATAAAATTCGACAATTAATTTCTTACAATAGGTAAAAGTTCGCGTCACACCTTTCACCTTGTGACGGCACACCAGTGTGCTGCGGCCCACCGGTTGCGGAACACTGACCTAGAGGAACCGAGGAAAACATCAAAAAGCTCAGCCAGTATAACCGATGTCCCGGACGAAATTCGAACCAAGCAGCTCCCAAACACAAGTCTAGATCGTTACCGCTGTTCAGTGCTACCAGCTTCAGTCCTCTGTTACATCAAGTTTTTCATTAGGATCGGGAAGGGTTCTTTCGGATCTCTTTAGCAAGTTGCTTTTGTTGGCTCTTCTTCAGATAAAATGGCAGCATCTCGTAGATTTCTCCGAAACTTTATTGAACAAGAGGCCTGTTCGTTGGAGATTACTGTTTACGGCTCAATTTGTACGAACGCTACTATTCATAAACTGCAGGAAGTTAAAAACTTATAGGGGTTTAATCGGTGACTGCGATATCTTCCTCAGGCACTCAACTTATTACAATTAGTTTCAATCGGTGCCCATTTCATCAAGGGCTAGCCTATAAATGTAATTAGTGTCGTACGGTGTTTTTTAATCCCCGACAACCACAATATGCAATAGCTCTGTGTTTTTCCCAGGTATCTCTGAGCACCATAATAATTTTCAAGCCCTTCTTTTACAGTATTAATAGTGTTTTTCATCAAGTTGTGTGGAATCGTTGGTAATTCAGTATTGTTTATTTTCTTTGTCAACAGAACTACAGTTTTACGTACCAAGAATGTACATCATGACGACAGGTTTCGTCCCGGTTGCTGTCTTGAGGTCATGCAATTTGATTTAAATATGAATCCAAATGGGTTCACCGGAAAATTTTCTTTAGCATTATAATAATAGACATGTTCGTATCATTTATTAAAGCTGTCATACACAGAGTGTAACTGAAAGCTCAGACAAATTTTGGGCACGGGTACCACATACCCAAACAAGAAAAAGTGTCGATAACAACATGCGTCCGGAAACATTTCATTTGAGAGTTATAGCTGAAAGAATAACGCCATTCCATATTCAGTTGTTGTTGTCAACTTTGATGTTGGTGATTGTTGGGCAGGCCCGCATGTTTTGCCACATTGTCTTAGTGGCAACCACTGCCGAGTTTTCCTCTTATGAACTGCCCAGACTACTGCAAGTTGTAGCACTAGCCGTCAGAGCACTTATGCGGCACATGCATGATGGTGCCCCGGCACATTTTAGCCGTGATGTGCGAGATATTCTCAGTTACACCTAACATGAACAATTGATAGGTAGAAGAAGACCCACTGCATGGCCTCTGCGGTCGCCAGATTTGAATGCTCTAAATTGTTTACCTGTAGGAACACCTAAATTCTTTGTTGACAAAGAAGAAACACTTTACAATCGCACTGTGGATGCCTGTCAGACTATCCGCAACTTCCTGGAAAGGAGGCGGCGGTCCGTGATGAGGCGTGTCGAGGCGTGCATTGAATCTCGTGGAGGACATTTTGAGCACGTGTTATAAATGTACTCTTTCAGCTAAAACTCACAAATTAATAGTTTCCGGACACTTGTTGATGTGGACAATTTTTCTTCTTTTGGTATGCAGAACTCGTGCCCAAAGTTCGTCCACATTTTTTCAGTTACGCTCTCTATGTAATGTTACTACATTTGTATAAGCCACCATACGTAGGTTTTGTATTTAAATATGAAGTTTTGATCTGTATTTCAGCATCCTGTTGCCAAACTCTGATTAAAACGTCTGTGTATCCACAGTCCGTCAACAATGAAACAATTTGTAAGTTTTGAGGTTTTCACGGCGATGACGGCCACAGCTACTGCTCTCCGCATTCCAGCCATTCAACTTCTCCGAAGATGGAGGCGCTACGTTCCTCCGAAACGTCGGCCAACACGAAGAATACACGGTGCCTAAACCCAGAAGACGACTCTCTTCTATGCAACAATTGTTTATTCACCATTTAACACTTAACACAACATGTTTCGGTGCCATAGATGGCTATCTTCAAGTGTCTTAATGTATCGAAGTGAAGACGACAACACACGCTGCTAGACGAACAACACACAAGCAAGGGGCATGTTGCAGATTGTAGACGTAGCAAAACAACGGGCTAACAAACAGAAACACAAGCTGCCGAAATACACCTTCTGCAATAATCACATAGCTCTAAACAAGTGGACGACGCCCCTAATGAGGTGGAATAGGATAATATAAAAATAATGAAAAATGTAATAGAAAATTGTAATAGATTTTAATTACATATTTTTATATTATTTTTAAGTGGACTGCAGCGCCGCTGTTTTAGCGCAGATTAGAGCAGTGTAACAGTTCCCATACATTGAGACACGTGAAGATGGCCATCTATGGTCGAAACATGTTGTGCTAAGTGTTAAATGGTGAATAAATAATTGTAGTATTATTGACGGACTATGGATACATAGGCGTTTTAAATGTAGTTTTGTGGTTAAATTACTATGTATGAACGTATAACACCAAACATTTAATGCCTGTGTCCTGTTACACAGGTTTATTTACTTCCTCACCCCAACTTATTGGTTTTTTAGATCGAGGTACACTCTATTGGAACGTGCTGAGCAGGGCAGGTTTCTCGATTGCTGCTACTTCTATTGGCGTGCAGATTAATTTCTTACCTGGAGACCCAACATTATACAGGAGCTGTGCATAGCTGAAGAAGTGTGACGTCATAAATGACAAGCGGATACGAAAATGATAGTTGTGTTAGCGCATTCTGACGAGTTCCGACGTTGGTGTATAAAACTCGAGATTATTGTGTGTGGGGTTTTTTTTTCTTATCAATCGTCCTGTAGTCTGAAGAACAGTGATTGAGGCTAGCTCTTTCTAAGGGACCCAGCAGAATAGGTGCTTTCCCTCACCTGAGGACGGAAACAGACCCAGTTTCCGAAACGTCGTGTTTTTCTTAGTTATCTTAAAAACCAGGACGATGGATAAAGTCCGAAAACCCAGTATCTCTGTGTTATACACCATCGTCAGAATCCTATAGTAACTACTCACATATTCTATGTTCAGTACAAATATTGCTGAAGTCTTGAGTTTTTCGATGTGAACAAAATAAAAATGAGCAAAAATGTCAGAATTTTATATATTCATTCCCAACTCTCTTTAAACTTTTCAACTGAAGTATCAGGCAGTAAAACGTTGTAATAACGGAAGTTCTATGCAACAATGGATTTCTTGTATGATGACTTACTTAAACACACAGAAATCTCTATGTAAAGTATGTCATAAATTCTTCCCAGAACTCTTTGTTTGCTTAACAGTTGCAAACGTTTAAACACATGTTTTATAAATATTACTGCATTACATTGGCACATGGAATCATTTCCTCTTCCACTGAAACCGATGTGTTCAAACCTAGTGGTTCCCCAGTCTTTCTTAATATGTGAATATGTGGAACGGCAGTGAGTTTCGAAGAACCAGTATGCTCTTTGTCCTAACGCCGTTCAATCTCAGTCATGTCTACAGGCTCTTTTTTCCTTAGTGGGATGGGACTAAGTCCCTTGTGTTCGGCCACTTCTGGCCTATTGTACCAGCTCCAGATGATAGGTGAGTGTGATTGTGGAGCAGTCGGTGGAATGAAGGTAGACAGAGGAAACAGAAGTACTCGGAGAAAACCTATCCCAGCGCCACTTTGTCCACCACAAACCCCACATGACCAGATCTGGGCTCGGACCCGGGCCGCCGCGGTGGGAAACTAGCGAATAACCGCTTGAGCTATGGCGCGGCCTATATCTAGATGTTCAGTAGTTACTGACAAGGCTAAACACAACTAAGACTGGAAAATCCACATCGGGCTCTCGAGTTATCGTATATTAATATCCAATACTGAAAAAGAAAATATATGCAGATTTCAGGAAAGTAAGTATTGTTGCTGAATATGGCGACAGCTGGCGACACTATATTGTTGACAGAGACACCTACCTGAAGAATTACGAGTAGAACTATCTGCTGCCAGCGAGTGTTCACTGGCTAGACGACCGAGGAATTTACGTTTGTTTCCTGGTAGGCCAAGATTTTTTTTTCTACTCCATAGCGTCCAAGGGGCCGGAATAGCATAGTCGGTATAATGACTGGGTACCGGCTGGACGACCGATGTGTCAGAGTTCGAGTCCCGGTAGTGTCAAGAATTTTCTCTTCTCCGGGTCGTCCAGACCGGCTCTGGGGCCCACCAAGCCTCCTATCCAATGGGTACTAGGGGACTCTTTCCTCGGGGGTAAAGCGGTAGGGGCGTGAAGCTGACCACTCACCTTCAGGCAAAGTCGAGGTCAAGAAAAATGGGGATCTATACATTAACTCCCCCATACGTCTTCATGACGTAGTGCTTAATTAACTTTACCTTTTACCATAGCGTTCAGACCGGTTCTGGAGTCCACCCAACATCCTATGCAATGGGAACAGGAACTGAAGCGGAGCCTCCATTCCATCTGCCAATGTTTCTTAACTCCAATCCTTCATCTTCGGGCGATATTTGATGGTAGGCAAGAGGGAATGTGAGATAGTTTATCAGATATAACCGCCTTCCAAGTCCATCAAATGCATGTGGCCCTAGATTACATACGAAAGTTGCCACTTCGAAGAGAAGGAATGCAAATACAGATTTTCACAGCACAGGCCTGCTTCTTAACAGCAGGCAGTTGGGAGCTTCAGGAATCTTCTTATGAGATTTATAGTGGAGCACGTGGCAATGGAGCACGTTTTTCTCTGCTTTTCTTCTGTATCCACCCGCTAATCGTTGTTCCGCTGTTACATCACACTCACCTGTCACCGNGTAGTGGAGCAAATGGCAGTGGAGCACGTTAGCACCCGCTAATCCTTGTTCCGCTGTTACCTCATACTCACCTGTCACCGTTGCTACAGGTGTGTGATAACCCTGACCAAGCAGCATTGGCATACTTGTATCCCTGGTCTTTAAATCCAGCACCCTATCCAGTAGGTACCGGGGATAATGTGGCAGGAGCTTGAAGCTAGCCATTCACCGCGATTTAGAACCGAGCTTAAGAAAGGTAGAGTTATACTTCCGCTCCCTCATACGCTTTCATGGTGCGATGCTTAATTAAGTAAATAGATAACTGCCTTTACCTTCTGTTCTTTAAGTTGAGTGCTTTATCTCATGGTACTTGACTGATGATGGAGTAATGTAATTAGTTTTATTACTTAGCAATTTGAATATAGGAAGATTATCCTTTTGTGTTTCGTTTCCTTTATAGTATATTCGTATTTCGTATTGAGGGGGTGGGTTTCCCCATGCACTTAGACCGGTTACTGGTCCATTGTGCGTCCCCCTTTAATTTCTACTGTCTCCATACCCTACCGGTACTGGTGTTTACTATCAGCTCCTTTCTGTCAGCGAGGTTCCAACCTCTTACTGGCAGTGGTATCTAATAGTTAGTCCCTTTCTGTCAGCGAGGTCGTCCCTCCTCTGGCAGGGGTTCCTAGTCCCTTTCTGCCAGCAAGGTTTCTACCCTCTACTTGGGTATCTACTTGGTATCTAATACTTTAGTCCCTTTCTGTCAGAGAGGTCCCCCCTCCTCTGGCAGTGGTACCTGATACTTCTCCCATCTGCCAGAGGAATTGGAAACTAGTTGGGCGGGAAACATGGCCTAATTTTGCTCATAGGTCTCCTAGAGACATGAGGTTCTCTTACGTGCCGTAAATCTACTACACGGGACCCACGGCTTAAAGTCCCTCCCGGAGGAATTGTTCCCTGAATTTTTCCGCCCTTAAAAATTCCACGACCTCCGCCGGGTTTTTGAACCCGCGTACCTTGGGTCATGAGGTGGGAACGTTACCCCTAGACTATGGAGGCCGCTTCCTTTATATATACGAGTATATGTATTTAGCAAGAAGCAGAATCTTTTTACCAGCAAATTGAACTTAAATTTGAGAAAGAAACTAGTGAAATGCTACA